>NC_090651.1:174870595-174873095 GCF_040937935.1 Hyperolius riggenbachi | reverse complement strand
TATACACACACACACACACACACACACTACACACACACACACTACACACACACACACACACACACACACACACACTATACACACACACACACACACACACACTATACACACACTGTACACTTACACACTATACACACACACACACACTATACACACACTGTACACACACACTATACACACACTGTACACACTAAATACACACACACACACTATACGCACGCACAGTACACTCACACACGCACAGTACAGACGTACACGTACACACACGTACACGTACACACACGTACACGTACACACACGTACACGTACACGTACACACACGTACACGTACACGTACACACACGTACACACGTACACACACTATACACACACACACACACTATATACACACACTATATACACACACACACTATATACACACACACACACTATATATACACACACACACACTATACACACACACACACTATACACACACTGTACACACACACACTGTACACACACACACTATACACACACTATACACACTGTACACACACTATACACACTGTACACACTAAATACACACACGCACACTATACGCATGCACAGTACACTGTACACACACGTACACGTACACACACGTACACGTACACACACGTACACACACGTACACGTACACACACGTACACGTACACACACGTACACGTACACACACGTACACGTACACACACGTACACGTACACACACGTACACGTACACACGTACACGTACACACACACACACACACACACACGTACACACGCGCGCGCACACACACACTATACACACGCACACTATACACACACACACTCACACTCACACACACTATACACACACACACACTGTACACATACTATACACACAGTACACACACTATACACACAGTACACACACAGTACACACACTATACACACACACTATACACACACACACACACTATACACACACTATACACACACTATACACACACACACACACACACACACACACACACTATACACACACTGTACACACACTGTACACACACACTATACACACACTGTACACACTAAATACACACACACACACTATACGCACGCACAGTACACTGTACACGCACACACGCACAGTACAGACGTACACACACGTACACGTACACACACGTACACACACGTACACACGTACACACACACACACTATATACACACACACACACTATATACACACACACACTATATACACACACACACTATACACACACTACACACACACTATACACACACACACTATACACACACTATACACACTGTACACACACTATACACACTGTACACACTAAATACACACACGCACACTATACGCACGCACAGTGCACTGTACACACACACACACACAGTACAGACGTACACACGCACACACGTACACGCACACACGTACACGTACACACACACGCGCACACGCACACTATACACACTATACACACGCACACTATACACTCACACTCACACACTATACACACACACACACACACGTACACACACTATACACACAGTACACACACAGTACACACACTACACACACAGTACACACACTACACACACTACACACACTATACACACAGTACACACAGTACACACACTATACACACAGTACACACACTATACACACAGTACACACACTATACACACAGTATACACACTATACACACAGTACACACACTATACACACAGTACACACACTATACACACACACACACACTACACACACACACTACACACACACACTACACACACACACACACACTACACACACACACACACTACACACACACACTACACACACACACACACTACACACACACACACTACACACACACACACACTACACACACACACACACACACACACACACTATACACACACACACTATACACACACACACACACACACTATACACACACACACACACACACACACTATACACACACACACACACACACTATACACACACACACACACACTATACACACACTGTACACTTACACACTATACACACACACACACACACACACTATACACACACTGTACACACACACTATACACACACTGTACACACTAAATACACACACACACACTATACGCACGCACAGTACACTCACACACGCACAGTACAGACGTACACGTACACACACGTACACGTACACACACGTACACGTACACGTACACACACTATACACACACACACACTATATACACACACTATATACACACACACACTATATACACACACTATATACACACACACACTATATACACACACTATATACACACACACACTATATACACACACACACACTATATATACACACACACACACTATACACACACTGTACACACACACACTGTACACACACACACTGTACACACACACACTATACACACTGTACACACACTATACACACTGTACACACTAAATACACACACGCACACTATACGCATGC
>NC_090651.1:174858095-174863095 GCF_040937935.1 Hyperolius riggenbachi | reverse complement strand
TGGGTATGCACTACAGCAAGTCAAGGCATAGAAGTGAAATGCTCAAAAACAAAAATCAGGCTCTAGCCGTGAGCTGGAATTATTGCCTCACACGTTGGCCTGGCCATCTCCCTCCAGCATACCATCATAATCTCCTCCCAAATCACCGTATGCTTCTTCATCATGCTGTGCTAAGGCTGCATACATAGTAATACTCATATGCTTATCTATCAACCTTGCAAAAAATGTTCTCAGCATTGGAAAAATACAGCAGGCTAGTAGGAACAGAACCATAAGAACAGTTAGGAATGTGATACCAAAACTCTGAAAAAATGAAGTCCAGCTTCCAAACCAGTTCTGTAACCAGTCTGTTATTGGGTTTGAAACACCTGAGTTTCGTTTCAGCTCTTCGGATAGGTCTTTTAACTGCTGAAGAGCCACTGTCACTTTTCCATCAGGGGATGTATTAGCTGGAATGTAGGTACAACATTGTTCCCCAAAAAATTCACATACACCCCCTTTCTCTGCCAACAGCATATCTAATGCAATTCTATTCTGCAGTGCTGTTAATGATGTTGCTTTCAGTTGCTCTGCCAAACCTTCGATAGCATCTCTAGTATAATTAACAAATCTTTGCTGATTGTAATAAATGTAATTAATCCAATCTACATTTTTGTTAACTGTTGGCCATAGGAAAATGGACTCAAAACCCTGCAGCAATTTGGTTCCTAGCCTTGAACTCGTCTGGCACCCCTCTGGGGACCCCTATCGCATCAATATATACATATGGGTCCAAACTCCCTTTTGGTGCCTCCCTTTTACTCCGGTGTACCTTTTTATCCACCAAAATTTTAAAGGATTCATAGGGCAATATAGTGACATGTTCTATCACCCAGACAGGGGCACACAACCCTTTCCATTCTGGTGGCAATGATGATTCTGCTTTGTTGGGTTCACAAGTCCACCAAGTATCTTCTAACTGCCATTTTGTTCCTAGGCTCAACCCTTTATCGTTGGTTATTTCCACTATTTCTCCACAATACTTGATCATCGGATGGTTACTGGGGGCAGATCTATTATAGCACGTAAGATTGCTGGCTGTAGCGAATGCACGCTGTGGCGTGCCTGGTACCTTCATACGGACTCTCTCTGTGGTACAGTTCAGTGGTTGATTCACACTTATCATACTTTGGGCTCGATTCACAAAGCGGTGCAAAGTGTTAGCACCATGGTGAAAAGGCCCTTATCACGCCTAAAGTCACTTTAGGCATGATAAGAAGAAACTCGCGCGAAGTTGCCGCGCGTACGCGCGTAAGTGCGCGCGCAACCCCCGACGCTTCGCGCAAAGCTCCCATTAAGCCCTATGGGACTTTGCGCGCGCTCTCACGCGCTTACGCGCGGTAACTTCGCGCGAAGAGCAGGAAAAATCGGTGATAACTCAGTGGTGAAAAGGTCATCACGCCTAAAGTCTTTTAGGCGTGATAACTGGGTTATCACCGCTTTGTGAATCGAGCCCCTTGTATCATACATTTTAGTTCAGACCCACTCGCCACTACTGATACCAGAGCAATCTGCGGTCTAGCCGCTGCACACACAATACAGTCAGACACATTCACTCGGTACATTCACTCGGTTTGCAGTAAAAATTGCCAAAGTAATCCAAAAATTAAAAATTCCACCGGTCACTAAAACTTTATCACTAGTCACGTTCATCTTGTTAATACTGTCCGGTGGGGATGGGTCAGTAATCTCTTTGTCTATCCTGTCATTGCTGTTCAATGGAGGTCGTATTGTCATTGTCATTCCAGGGCTCTTCTTCTTCTTTAAAAATGCTATGGCTCTAACCCAACTTCCCCTATGTAGCCTTTTTAGGTATCTGTTCCCCCTTTTTTATCTCCTTTTCACCATGGTTCAAGATAAAGAACTACACCTGTGCCTTAGGAAGAATCCTCTAATATCTTCCCACAGCCTTTGAGATCGTGGTCGCACTGAGGCTCAGGCAAATGTTCCCGTCGCCTCAGGATCTCAAATTTCCGCCCCTCTTTACCCCGTGGTGCTAACTATCAAGAACAGATTGGACCTGGCTACTGTTTTAAAAGGAAATGACCGCTAAGCGTTCTTCTTGAGCAAGATTCAAACAACATTTCTTTTGTTTCAAAAGCCACCGAAGCTTCGTGTGAGTGTTCGTAGCAAGCTGTGGTTCTGAATCTTTTAATTAATCTGGATTCGGAGGGCCCATGTGCGCCCTCTTGCAATGGTTTAAATATTCCCATATGGTTTTATTCTAATTTAGCCACTATTATCCCTCCTGTTGACACATTTAAAACTCATGTGTCATCACCACAAATAAATCGGACAAATCAGTCAAAGGAAGGTTAGTAGGTCAGCAGTGTACAGAGCGACCTGTAGGTAAAGTCTTAGACTGTAAGTCAGCAGAGGGAGTTGTAGTTGCATATGTCAGGACTGCCAAGTCGTTGCCACGGGAGATGGTGAGGGGACTGGGATGTTGCACACATGTGAATGGCCAGTGTCGTGGGAGCCCGGAGAACATCCATGGTCTGTGGGACAGGTGGGCTCCTCAGTTGCTGACACCTAACCCTGCGGACGCCACTAAGCCGCAAACGTATGCATGATGGGAAAGCGTACACAGTGTTCGTGAAAACAATGGGGGACGAAATCCCATATAACAGGGTAAATAATAAACACACAGCTTGAGCAGAGACGCAGAAAGAAGCTTATCTATTCCACGATGTTCTTCAGCTCACTACTGTAAGACCAGGACAATCATTGGTGTATTCACTCCTATGCACATAGAACTGATCCACAAAGATTTATTAATTGCCTTGCGGACAAGTCACTGCGCGCAGATGCGGATGGGAGAAACATCCTCTGGTCAATAAACAACACAGAAAACAAAAGTACAGGGGCTAGGGTGGTGCAGCTTTTTTTTTTGGACAATGAAGACGTAAATGCCCAAGCAAACTGGCTGTGCAGCATAGGCGGGGGGGGGGGGGGGGGATGGATGGATGGAGCTGGTGGGATTGGGCTGGTGGGGGGTGGGGTGGGGGGGGGGGGGTTGGGCTCTTGGCAGAGAACTACAATCATGCATCCCTTTCTGCAGTCGCCATCAGACAAGGCTTTGTGGTCAAAATATTTCTATGAAAGTCATTTTACTGAACTTCTTCTAACATACCCACAATTATAAGAATTTTAATCAGGTGTCAATCAAAACAGTCAATCAGTCGATGACAATGACCCACATACTACAGCAATACAGCAATCAATTGTTCCCAAAAACAAAAATCATCATATTTTACTCTTATAATTGAAAGTAATATCTGCGGGGTTTCTCTTTTTCTTTTTCTTTTTTTAAATATCCCGCATTCTGGGTTTCACAAAATATATACATTAACTTCTTTTTCAAACAAACCTTTCATCTTGCGACATGCATTCTCTCAAATCACCCTGTTCCGCTTCAACACACATACACACATCTAGGCTGCTAGCTGGGATTCATACCTTCTCACAGATCCCAGGCAGAAACTCCACTCAAATTTCACAGAATTCAACAGTACAAACACATCCCAAATAGCATTCACAAACAGACAACTGCAACAGTTAAAATCACTTTTAAATTTTCAATCTTCAGACGAACATCGGACAGAGTATAAAACTTGTACAGACATTTGTATACTGTACAAACTACACAAACAACAAACAGACAGACAAACAGCAGCTCATAACTTGTGGATTTCTCCTATAGCCCCCCTCCTCCTCCTCAGCTTGATACTTCCCCTGGGAGCTCTGGTGATTTAGATTTCAGAGCTTGGAATTCCCCCAGCTTCACATCTTACACACCACAACGTAACATTCTATTTTCATCAATAAATTCACTTACTCAGTTGCCTTCAACTAGGGCAGAATTAATACCCTTAACCATACTTTGTCGCTGTTGACCTCGGGCCCTCTGGGGGCAATGCCGGGCCAGGTGATCTTTCGACCCACATTCAAAACATTCTCCGCGTTCTCTGCGACCTTCAAAATCCTTAGATCTGCGCTTTCGTGGGCGTGCGAAATGCCCATTATCATTCACATAACAACCATTCTCATCATCATAAACATTTGTGGCAACTTTCTTCCCCTTCTTTACCTTTTCTTTGATAACACGTTCAGCATGCCGGGCATATTCTAGAAAATCAGTCAGTCTGCAAGTTCTATGGTTAACCATATGCTTTGTCACAAACTTGGCCACATCCTCTTTCAAAGCTCTGTGTACAGCAATTTTAAGTTGTTGTTCGTATGGGGAATCTACTGTTCGGTCAGCAGGGGGAGCTATGCCACTATGTCTGAAAATCTCCACTACCCTGGCTACTAACTCATCCACTCCCTCCCCATCTTTTTGGGTGATGATGGAAATCTGGCCCCAATCAGGTGACGTCTTATACTTCTCCCTAGCCCTGTCGAGTACAGCATCATATCTTTGAATCAGATCAGCGCTGTCCCAGACCAGAAGTTTAGGGGGAACAGGTGGATCTCCTGTTGGATCTCCTGCATCAAAGGGGTTCCAGGTACCAGCTACCATGTGCCAGTCTGTTTGGAACTTCCCTCTAAGGACCCTCTCACATTCCAACCCGTCTAGGCCGTAGCTGATACGGAGGTTTTTCATATCCCTTATGCATGTATCTATGTCTTCACGATGTGAGGGTATGCCCTGTAGAGCTTCCTTCACATCGTTATCTGTCCATGGCCTATAAACTCTCACAGCCTCACCTCCCGCAGGGTTTGGCATCTGAATCATGGGCATAGTAGTTGCCTCATAGGCAGGGGCTGTAGCCCGCAGGTGCACATATGGTGGGGGTAGTGGTGGATATACTTGTGAAACGTGCACCCCTGCCTCCCCCTCTATCTTCTTTTTGCTGGCTCTCGTCAGCACTCCCTCTCTATCTGTTCCTACCTCCAAACCTCCCGTGGCCCCCCCTTCCTCCTTTTGCTTAGTTCCACCTCCCTGTGGGGCCCCATCT
>NC_090651.1:174675595-174848095 GCF_040937935.1 Hyperolius riggenbachi | reverse complement strand
GAGAAGTACGCTCACCATCGGCCTGGCCAATGGGGAGATCCGGTGGAATTCCAACAAAATGACGCCTATGTGGCGGTCGCCATCTTGTGGGTTGGAATAGGAATGTCTCCTGTATGGCAGTCGCCATTTTGTTGGTTTGTATGTGGGGCAGACATAATAATGTCGCATGGGAGGGCGGCCGCCATCTTGTGGGTTAGAAAGGTTCTTTTGTGTATTGATGCTTCGATGGTGGCTGCCATTTTTTTGGTGGGGAACCAGGAACAACTATATGAAGCAGAGTGCTGATTGTGATAGACAATTCGGGAAGCTATTTGCAGAGACAATAATTATAAACAGCATATGATCAATAATCAAATATAAATAAACGTGCAACGGGAAGAAAAAAAAAAAAAAAAAAAAAAACTGTTAATAGGTATCAATCTGGTGTTATGCTGAAACTTAGACATGATATATAAAATACTCCATAAGATATCAGATTAAATGAGATGTATAATAAAGGATGTATAAAAAGAATGTATGAAAAACATTCTACAAGGTATCTAAAAAGACCATACAATATCGAATTGATAATATAAAAATAAATATAAATATAGATGTAATAGACAATATGGGTATAAATGCATGTTATTAAATAAACCTTAAAAAGGACTAAAAATTCTAAGACATCTTAAAAAGAGAGCGACTAGAAAAGTACATAAAACATTCGGTCAGGTTGCTGCAGCCGGCACCATAACAGATTTCCAGTTTATGAGTAGTGTAATTAAAAATTAGTATATTTTTTCCAAAATTTCATTTAATCCATCCGGTACTAGACTTTTTAGTATCTGGATCCAGTACATCTCCTGTTTTTTTAGGGTATCAAAGGAATGGGGCAGTGAGGGCGGTAGTGCTTCAATGAAGGTGAACTTAAGGAAGTGAGGGTCGTTGTTGTGGTGAGTGCCGAATACACAATACACTATACACACAGTACACACTAAATACACACACGCACACTATACGCACGCACAGTACACTGTACACACACACACACAGTACGTACACACACACACACACACGTACGTACACACACGTACGTACACACACACACGTACACACACACACACACGTACGTACACACACGTACGTACACACACACACGTACACACACACACGTACACACACACACGTGTACACACACACACGTGTACACACACACACACGTGTACACACACACACACGTGTACACACACACACACGTGTACACACACACACACACGTGTACACACACACACACGTACACACACTATACACACGTATACACACGTACACACACACACACGTACACACACACACGCACGTACACACACGCACGTACATGTACACGTACACGTACACACACACACACACACACACGTACACGTACACACACACGTACACGTACACACACACACAAGTACACACACACACACACACTGTACACACTGTACACACGTACACACACTGTACACACGTACACACACACACTATACACACAGTGCACACTAAATACACACACACGTACTCACACTATACACACAGTGCACACTAAATACACACACACACACACACACACACACACACACACACACACACAGTGCACACTAAATACACACGCACACTATACACACGCACACTATACACACGCACGCACAGTACACTGTACACACACACTCACAGTACACTGTACACACACACTCACAGTACACTGTACACACACACTCACAGTACACTGTGTACACACACACACACACACACACACACACACACACACACACACACACACACAGTACACTGTACACACACACACACACAGTACACTGTACACACACACACACACAGTACACTGTACACACACACACACACACACACACACACACACACAGTACACTGTACACACACACACTCACAGTACACTGTACACACACACTCACAGTACACTGTACACACACTCACAGTACACTGTACACACACACACACACACAGTACACTGTATACACACTCACAGTACACTGTACACACACACACACAGTACACTGTACACACACACACACACACACACAGTACACTGTACACACACACACACACACACACACACACAGTACACTGTATACACACACACACACACACACACACACACACACACAGTACACTGTATACACACACACGCACACACACACGCACACACACACACACACACACACACACACACACACACACTATACACGCACACACACACACACTATACACGCACACACACACACACTATACACGCACACACACAGTACACACTATACACGCACACACACAGTACACAGTATACACACACACGCGCACACACACACACACACACACACACACACACACACACACACTGTACACACACACACTGTACACACACACACTGTACACACACACACTGTACACACACACACTGTACACACACACACTGTACACACACACAGTACACACACACAGTACACACACTATACACACAGTACACACACTATACACACAGTACACACACTATACACACAGTACACACACTATACACACAGTACACACACTATACACACAGTACACACACTATACACCCAGTACACACTAAATACACACACGCACACTATACGCACGCACAGTACACTGTGCACACACACGTGCACACACACGTACACACACACGTACACACACACACACACACTATACACACGCGTGCGCACACACACTATACACACGCGTGCGCACACACACTATACACACGCGTGCGCACACACACTATACACACGTGTGCGCACACACACACTATACACACGCGTGCGCACACACACTATACACGCACGCGTGCGCACACACACTATACACGCACGCGTGCGCACACACACTATACACGCACGCGTGCGCACACACACTATACACGCACGCGTGCGCACACACACTATACACGCACGCGTGCGCACACACACTATACACGCACGCGTGCGCACACACACTATACACGCACGCGTGCGCACACACACTATACACGCACGCGTGCGCACACACACTATACACGCACGCGTGCGCACACACACTATACACGCACGCGTGCGCGCACACACTATACACGCACGCGTGCGCACACACACTATACACGCACGCGTGCGCACACACACTATACACGCACGCGTGCGCACACACACTATACACGCACGCGTGCGCACACACACTATACACGCACGCGTGCGCACACACACTATACACGCACGCGTGCGCACACACACTATACACGCACGCGTGCGCACACACACTATACACACTATACACACTCACACACACTCACACACACACACACACACACACACACACACTATACACACACACACGTACACACACACACTGTACACACACAGTACACACACAGTACACACACTGTACACACACTGTACACACACTGTACACACAGTACACACAGTACACACAGTACACACACTATACACACACTATACACACACTATACACACACTATACACACACTATACACACAGTACACACACTATACACACACTATACACACAGTACACACACACTATACTCACAGTACACACACACTATACACACAGTACACACACTATACACACAGTACACACACACTATACACACAGTACACACTAAATACACACGCACACTATACGCACGCACAGTACACTGTACACACACACAGTACAGACACACACGTACACACACACACACACGTACACACATACGTACACACACACGTACGTACACACACACACAAGTACGTACACACACACACACACACGTACACACACACAGGTACACACACACACACGTACACACACACACACGTACACACACATGTACACACACACGTACACACACTATACACACGTACACACACTATACACATGTACACACGTACACACACACGTACACACACACACACGTACACACACACGTATACACACACACACGTACACACACACGTACACACACTATACACACAGTGCACATTAAATACGCACACACACACACACACACACACACACACACACACACACACACGTACACACACGTACACACACGTACACACACTATACACACAGTGCACACTAAATACACACGCACACTATACACACGCACGCACAGTACACTGTACACTGTACACACACACTCACAGTACACTGTACACACACACACAGTACACTGTACACACACACTCACACAGTACACTGTACACACACACAGTACACTGTACACACACAGTACACTGTACACACACAGTACACTGTACACACACAGTACACTGTACACACACAGTACACTGTACACACACAGTACACTGTACACACACACACACACACACACACACACACACACACACAGTACACTGTACACACACACACAGTACACTGTACACACACACACAGTACACTGTACACACACACACACACAGTACACTGTACACACACACACTGTACACACACACACTCACAGTACACTGTACACACACACTCACAGTACACTGTACACACACACTCACACTACACTGTACACACACACACTCACACTACACTGTACACACACACACTCACACTACACTGTACACACACTCACAGTACACTGTACACACACTCACAGTACACTGTACACACACACTCACAGTACACTGTACACACACACTCACAGTACACTGTACACACACACTCACACTACACTGTACACACACACTCACACTACACTGTACACACACACACACTCACAGTACACTGTACACACACACACACACACACACACACTATACACACACACACACACTATACACACACACACACACACACACACACACACTATACACACACTATACACACACTATACACACACACACACACACACACACACACACACACACACACACACACACACACACACACACACACACACACACACACACACACACACTATACACACACACACTATACACACACACACACACACACACACACACACACACACACACACACACACTAACTATGCTGCTACCAGGGGAGAACTGGGACCTTTTGGCCTTGGAGGAAACAGACTAGAGGCCCGTTATCATGGCAGCCTCAGCCCAAATTATGTCACACATTCACCCCATGTTGTATATGCCAGTAATCACATGGAGTGCCAATGCGGAAATACAGCAAGGACACTATGTGAACAGTGTGACAGGTAAAGTACAGGCATCAGGGGGGCACAATATATTTTGAGGGACAATGGCCGGGGTTTCCGTCTTGTCTATAATTCGTGGTTATCGCACGCCATGATTATTGCTTCTCACAACCACATTGGCCCTGAACATCTCAGATTGATGCATTCAACCAATTTCCACCCAAAATGTTTTATCTGATTCACTAATCTCAAAACGGTTGGTCGATCGGCTGTCAAGTCAACAGAAGTATGGCCACTGTAATTCCCTCAAGGCCAATACCCCCCCTCCCCCCCATGGCATGACATGGGGTGACGATCTCCCCCATCCATCCATCCATCCCTCCCTCCAGTGACATGGGATGGCCGATTTCCCCCTCCATCCCTCCATTCCTCTAGTGACATGGGGTGGCCGATCTCCCCCGATTCATCCCTCCCTCTCTCCAGTGACATGGGGTGGCCTATTTCCCCCCTCCCCCCATCCATCTCTCCAGTGACTTGGGGTGGCCGATCCATCCCTTTCTCCCCCTCTATCATAGCGGGTGGCCGACGCTTTTACTCACCCTGCCTCTCGTCCGCGCCGGCGATCACCAACTCTGGTCTTGGCTGCCCCCAGTACTGGGACGCGGCATGATGACCAGAGAGCGTGATCGGTGGCGCGGGGGAGAGGCAGGGTGAGTAAAAGCGCCAGACACTCTCTATGACAGAGGGAGGGAAGGATGGAGGGGATCGGCCACCCCATATCATGGGAGGGATGGATGGATGGGGGTGGGATCGGCCACCCTATGTCACTGGAGGGAGGGATAGATAGATGGAGGGATCGGCCACCCCATGTCACTGGAGATAGGGAGGGATAGATGGAAGGAGATCGACCACCCCATGTCACTGGAGGTAGGGAGGGATGGATTGGGGGGGGGGGGGATCGGCCACCCCATGTCACTGGAGAGAGGGAGGGATTAATGGGGGGAGATTGGCCACACCATGTCACGGGAGGGCTGGATGTGGGGGGGGGGGGGGTGATCGGCCACCTCATGTCACTGGAAAGAGGGCTGGATGGGGGGAGGGGGAATCAGCCACCCTATGTCACTGGAAAGAGGGAGGGATGAATGAATGGGGGTGGGGGGTGACCACCCCATGTCACTGAAGGGATGGATTGGGGGGGGTCGATAAATGTGGGGAGAGATGAGGCGGGTGAATTGCTCCTGGTGGCGGGGTTAATAGGTGAGTGGGGCTTCTATACTGGGCCTCCTATAGTTAGCTAAGCTAAACTTGGTCACTTCTAGCTTGCTAACTTATTCCACCAGCAGAGCGTGTTCGAGAAAACCTCCACACAGTGTCAGGCATACCGCTCATTAGTTTAAAATAACTTTTCAGCACTTTACAATTGGAAAAGTACCAAAAAGTAGGTGAAAAAGCACTATCAAAATTATTCTTAACATTTTCCTGCTTGCTGGTGGTTTAATGAAGGTTTTTTTTTTTTTTGATAAGGTGTGGAAATGTCATTTAGAAGAAAACTTAGGAGAAAAAGTAAATTGCAGATGGGCCATTGCTTTTTACAGTGTATTTTTTATATAACTAACACCACTTGTTAATGGTCATTTTCATTGAGAAATCCAAAAGTTAATGCTATGATTTCCCTTTCCTGGCTTAGGTTCAACCAAGTGTAAAACTTCCAAAGCCAGAATTCCATATCTTAGATTCAGTGATATGCCGTTCTCTATAGATTTTTTTTTTATTTTTTTTAAAGAGGAACTGAACTCAGAATATGAAAACAGAGCATTGCAATCCATGTTAAAAATTGTAGGCAAAAACAGTACAATATATGTACAAAAATATGTGAATAAACTATAGTATACAATTATATTGATAAGCCACACCCTCTGTGACTTATTCTGCTGTGGCAAGGCTCCCAGAGATCAATGGGAGACTTTATCCTGCTTATGCAAATCCCCTGCAGCTTTGTTTGTTGACACAGTGAGTCATCAGGAGGCTCTGTGAAAAGAGAATCCTGACAGCCAGCTGAGGGACTGTAGAAACTTAACTTTGTTGTAAGGCAATGGGAAACACTGGGCTAGCTGATAAAAGTGCAATTAGAGGGCAGCATGATGCAGAGCTGTGCATGGAGGGTCCATGGGCAAAAATCTGTCTGGTCTCTCCCCATTGTTATGACTACATGTTTGGATAAGGTGTTGAAAAGTTTTTGACAGTCCCTAGACTCCAGGGGAGGGCTGCTTTCTGACTTGTGTAAGTGACTGGCAGGGAGTCACATTACAGGCAAGTAGCCTCTGTGTGATGTGGGTCTGCAATACAGATAAGATCTCTGCTCCATCTCAGGCTATTCTCAATTTCTCCCTATATCTCTTCTTTCTGGACTAGAGCACGCCAAAATCACAATAGCAATCGTTAGCAATTTGTGAGTACAATTTTTAGAGCGATTTTTGAATGAATCGCTCCAAAAAATGCTACATGCAGTGTGTTTGCGTTTTTAAAAAAAATCACTACGCTACTGTGAGAACACAGTCATAGGGTAACATTAGCCAAGCGCTTTTCAAATCACTGTCGATTTGAAAACCGCTCAGAAGTACTCTTGGTTTAAAAACGGGCTCTAGGTCTGTTTTTCACTGCGCGTATCCGCCGCCTGCTTACCCAGCCATGCGCGTCTGCCGCCCGCTCACCCGCCGTACATCCAGCCGTCCACTCACACACCGCCCGCTCGGCTCCCTGGCCCCTTCCTCCTGTGTGTGAGAGGCTGAGTCCGTGCTGCGCACATGCACAGTAGCAAAAAGCACGGACCCAGCTACACAGAGACAACTGTCCCTGCTGTACGTAGGGACAGTTGCCTATTATTATATAGGATTTATATAGCGCCATCTTTCGCAGTGCTGTACAGAGCATATTGTCTTGTCACTTAACTATCTTTTCCCTTCTCTTTCAGCTTTTCTCTCCTCACCATTTCTCCCCTTCTCTGCATAAGGGCTCAGACACACTATAAGCGCTTTTCTGAGCGATTTTACCACGATTGCGATTTTAATGTAAGTCAATGGGAGCCCTTTTTAAAAAGCTGATGGCTAAAAAGTGCTCATAAAAGCGCTTATAGTGCTTCACAGTGTAAAAAGGACTGAACAAGTTTTTCCCTGGAAAAAAATGAATACATTTATATGCTTCATTGTTAATGCTTCACTCTATATAAAACTAAACAAATGTCCACTAAAAACATATAACAGTCCTCCTTACACTGTGAAGCATCAAACCTTTCTTAGTGTGTATGTGAACTGATAACGAGAGGGGGACATTGGGCTTGATTCACAAAGCCGTGCTAACTGTTTAGCACGGGCGTGCTAAACAGTTAGCACGTAAAGTGCCGCGATCGCAGACATTTGCGCGCGATAACGTGGACTTTTGTCCGCGAGCGGCACTTCATGTGCTAACTGTTTAGCACGCCCGTGCTACACAGTTAGCACGGCTTTGTGAATCAAGCCCATTGTGTATCTAAAAGGGTTGCTTTTTGGCAAAAAAAATGTTTTTACTGAAATTAGCAAGAGTGAAGTAATATCAGTGAAGCGCTTCAGTGTAAAAAGGACTGAACAAGTTTTTCCCAGAAAAAACATGACTACATATATATGCTTTACTGTTAATGCTTCACTCTATATAAAACTAAACAAATATCTAATAAAAAAAATAACAGTCCTTTTTACACTGTGAAGCGCCAAACCTCTATTAGTGTGTATGTTAACCAATAGCGAGAGAGGGAGATTGTGGGTTGCTTTTTGGCAAAAAAAAAAGTTTTTTCTGAAATTAACAAGAGTGAAATAACAGTGAGGCTAAGTTCACAGTGGGACGTTAAAGTCGCGCGTTAAAACAGCATTTAACGCAGAATAACTCACTGCAATGAAAAATCAATGCCCTGTTCACAGTGCACACGTTGCGTTGGTGTCTAACGCTGCACGTTAAGTAAAAGTACTGCATGCAGTGCGTTATACACGTTATTAGCTGCGTTGGACTGTTTGCACATGCTCAGTAATGACTTGGAAGCATACTTTTCATTGCCTGTATTTTTTACTGTATCTGCTGTATGCCATGGTAACGCTGCGTTGCCACTTTTTGGGCGCATTGCGTTGTAAGCTTGCAGTGCGACTTTAACGTGGCATCAAAACGCAACGTCCCACTGTGAATCTAGCCTGAAGCATATGCGTGCCTGTCATATTTTTTAGTGGACATTTGGTCAGTTTTATAAAGAGTGAAGCATTAACATTGAAGCATATATATTTATGATTTTTGAGAAAAACCTGTTCAGTCTTTTTTATACTGTGAAGTGCCAAACCTCTCTTAGGGTGTACGTATGTGAATTGATAACGAGAGAGGGCGATCGTGTATCTAAAAGGGTTGGTTTTTGGCAAAAAAATTGTTTTCCTGAAATTAGCAAGAGTGAAGTAATATCAGTGAAGCATATGCGTGCCTGTCTTTTTTTTTTTTTTTTTTTTTGTGGACATTTGGTCAGTTTTATAAAGAGTGAAGTATATATGTGTGTGTGTGTGTATGTATGTATGTATGTATGTATATATATATATATATATATATATATATATATATATATATATATATATATATATATATATGTATGTGTATATATATGTATATGTATATAATATATATATATATATATATATATATATATATATATATATATATATATATATATATATATATATATATATATATATATATATATAATTATAGCTACAGGATGACAAGCAGACGATCTCACACTGCAGGAGGCATAGTTTGAGAAAAAAAAAATACTTTTTCAAGGCATGTGCCAGTATAGTGCAGGGCAGCAGCAGAAGCCACAGCTGTCACTTTCCTGTAACAGGGCGACTGTTGATGACCTCATGACACTGGGCTGCAAATCTCATTCTGTGAGAGCTGCAAAATGGAGGGAGAGAGTTGCAAGATGGAGCCTGCCATTCTCTTGTTCATAGTTGTATTGCACAAATATATCTACTTTTATATTGCCCTTCACAAGTGTTTTGTGTCTAATCATTCATTTCAAAGGGATAAGGAGGCTCAATTTAGTAATTTTTTTTTTTTTTGGTTCAGTTCCTCTTTAAGTACTAAATGCAAAACACACTGCATTACCTTGTAGCCTCAATGCAGCTTTATGCAGGCTTCTTTCTTTAATACTCCATGTGGGTCGATCTTAGAAAGTAAAACTAACTGCATCATGTGACAATTCCCTCTCTGCAATGTACTGTATACATTTGTACAAAAGGTGACATAAGTTAACAAGCAGTGTTTGCATGCCTGCAACTTGGAAACTGGAACATCTATAGTTTGAGTGGAGAGCATTTTAGTATGCTGTTCACTGCAGGCAATAGTTAAAGCAAATTGGGTTTTTAAAATAAACGGAATAAGCTATTTAATATCAAGTTTTATAAAAGTCAAAGTATGGCATAATTAGCAATCTACTTTTTTTTATATTACTCCAGGCCATTTAGAAAAAAATGGACAAAAAAGAAAGGGTGTGGAGAAATCAATAGTCTTATATTGTAGTACTTACCAGTATACTGTAACTCTGCAGGCTAGCAAGTACTGGACTCATAAAGATATTAAAGCCACCACTTTCATACACATATGCAAGCATATAAGTAGTTAGTTAAGAGTGATAACAGCACCCACACAGAGAACCTTGCATCAACCTACAAGTTCTATATAAAGTCTACTGTAATAGCGATTGACCACTTCATTGGAGTCTTATAGATAGAGGCTATCTCTTCCAAATAAGTCAATCAGTTATATCTCCAGAGTGCTCACGTTGTCAGATTTCACTCCTACACCTCCACCGACACCCTTCAGTGAAACACTCGCCAAGTGCGGTGGACCACTCTTACAATGGTCTCAGCTCGCCTATGGGGCATTTACTGGGCTCCCCTCGCCTCTCGATGTGACACCACAATCTTCATGCAGAGATCTTTCCCTCCTTTAACGCGCAGAGACCCAGTATTACAACATCACATTTAAAGGGAATGTCCAAGCAAAATAAAAAAATGAGTTTCACTTACCTGGGGCTTCTACCAGCCCCATGCAGCCATCCTGTGCCCTCGTAGTCACTCACTGCTGCTCCAGTCCCCCGCTGGCAGCTTGCCGACCTCGGAGGTCGGCGGGATGCATTGCGTACATTTTTACGCATTCCCGCTAGTGCAGGAACATTAACACATACAATTTTATGCATTACTGGTTCAATGCGTAAAAATTTACGCATTGAACCAGTAACGCGTAATAAAAACATGGAAACATTTAATTATTTGTGTGGTATTAGTAAAGACAGACTGTGATTGTCTATTGTTGTGACTTAGATGAAGATCAGGTAACTTTTTATAACCAATTTGTGCAGAAATCCATATAATTCCAAAGGGTTCATATACTTTTTCTTGCTACTGTATCACATCACCATCCTCCCCTACTAGTGCCCCGTGTCCCCTGTTCTGCTCAGCCGTAATCTATGACTGCGTAGAATGTCGATTTATGGGTGGGGAAGTGGCAGTTCCTCCTCCTCTCTGACTGTCCTAAGAAATACCTCCTCCAATCGCTGCTTATAATAGTTCCAGATATCTGTTACAGCACACAGCGCTCAGAGGAGCTCTGACGTGTGTGGGCTTGTGGTGATTGAGCTCGGAATGATAGCGTACTAATAGCTGTATTAGTACACTATCGTACCATGCTCAATCATCACAAGTCCACACACGTCGCAACTCCTCTACGCACTGTGTGTACTGTAACATATATCGGGAACTGTAAGCGGCGAGTGGAGGAGGTGTTCTGAAAATGGGCAGAGAGGAGGAGGAACTGCTGTCAAGGACCAATTCGTGATTGGGTTAATCGCTCAGTCAGAAACTCTTTCGCTGTCACTTTGCACATAGATGATTCGCAATCTATGAACCGACTAGCCGAGAGGAGTATGGAGTCTACCACCCACATACAATTTCAAATGCTTGCCACCACGTGCGAGTCAGTGCACGATTGTAACTATAACAACACACTGAGAACACTGTAACTTAACCCTGTATGCAGGGATCGGCGCCAGATCTGTATATCTGTGCCCGATTCAAGCATACGGGTTGTAGATGCAAAATACTACAGAACGCAAGGTAATGTTTTCGGAGGAGCAAGTACGATTGTGTATGTTCAGGAACAGGTCATAACCGTTAAAACAATTTTTAAATGTTTTAATAACAAAAGCAAGAAGTTTTAAACCAGGATACCACCATTTATTGGCTAACTAAAAAATGAATAAAAATAAGCAAGCTTTCAGCCTTCGTCTGGCTTATATCCTGTTAGTTTGCAAACTGGTGGTACAGACCGCTTATATACATACAACATCAAAAGGGAAAACAGATATTTTTTCAAGCATAAATGCATGCCATTAAGATGCCTTAGTAACAAAAATACACACATTTACATAAACCAATTAACACATAACACTAAGCATAAAATAAAAGGGAGTAACTGTGAGGGCTTGTTCACACTGGAGGCGTTTTTATTCTTTTTTTCACACGCAGGCGATCAAACGCTTGTGCAATGAATGTCTGAGAAGGTTCATATCAGCACGGGTCGTGCACTGTGCGGTCAGCAAAGCGGTGCTTGGACCATTTTTGAGGCGATTCCGCCTCATTGGAAGGTATAGGAGAAACGCAAAACACTCACAAAATTGCGTTTGCGTTTTTAAGAATAAATACATTGTATTCATTCTTTTTTTCCGGTTCAAAGAGTTTACTTCCTGTCTGACGTCCGGAAGTGAAAAACCGCAATCACTCGGCAAATCCGTTCAAAAAAACGTTTAAAAAAAAAAACAAAAAACAGCGTGCAGGTAATCGCCAGGAATCGCAAAAAAAGCCACAACACCCACACAACGCGGAAGGCCACGTGAACGGAACGCAATGTGAACAAGGCCTGAAGGGTTTACTTAGCTTAGCAGTCCTTGTGAATGAAATAATCAAGTTCAAATGCAGGCATTGATATCATAGTCCTGGAAAAAAGCATGCGCTCAGCCCTCCTATGAACGCATGCCTGTAGTAAGTTCTTTGTCAATGGAATTTTGGAAGACCCATGGTCGCTGAGGGACCAGACTTTTATAGAATCTGACTTTTGGTGGGCTCTTTCCTTAAAAACTGGGTATGTATACCCCCTGGTGAGTAAGGTAGGCACAATTTTTTACAGGCAGAAATAACATATCAATAACCTTCGCCATTTCTGTCTGGATTGGCTCACAGTGAATCCGAGGGCAGGTTTTTAGCCTGTGGCCAATGCTTAATCAAACGGCACTAAATATCGATAGGTTAACGTGTGGTCAGCAAACTCTGAATAACTGTTTCCATAGCAGCTACAATGCTATAAGTTGAATGAGTTATTATCCTGATTTTTAGAAACCAGCAAATATATTTGTTTTATGTCTGTGATAACCCCATCTCGAATTATTAATGAGATTTTGGCATTGTTTTAATTCAAAGTTTTTGAAGGAAAGGTTTTTAAACTGCAGTTAGGGACAGGCTCTTGTTACCAATGAAAAGAACATTTGCTTGTCACTCAGGTGTGTAGGAGCCACGAGTTAAGTGGGCGAGGACTCTGCTCTCATTCAGAGTGGGTGTTCAGGAAGGGGGGAAAAACATGAGCCTGTAGATTTAAACTGTAGATTTAGACAAAAAATGATACTGTGCAGGACGATACGAAATTGATTTTGGGCATGATTTTTCATATCATTTATGACAACCGCCACTTCCTCCCTGCCGATAATCGACTTTCGACTTCGACACAATCGAAGATTACAGCTGAGCAGAGCGAGGGACATGGTGCTGGAGGGCAAGGATGGTGCTGTGACATATTTCACAGCACCACAAATAAAACAGTATTAAAAGCATGTCGATAGCAAACCAGTTCAGGGGTACTTTAAAACAGATGGCACCTTTATGTAAGCAAGAAGCCGCTCCCATAATGGATACTTTTGTCGGTGACAAAACATACATATCATGCCTTTTATGTCCCTGGAAAGTAAAGCGTACATCTAAAACTTCTGGTTTATAACACATCTATTGCCCATTTAATGGACCTTGAATAACTCAATGTCATAAAATAGCGCTCACAAATCAATAGACACCATAGTTGCAATTAAATGATCATATAAAAATTGGCGAGCTGAGCAAAAAACACCAGTGCAGACAGGTGGAGCGCTCCCTGTTTGTTGTGAAAAGCTAGAAGAATAATAGTGACATATGGGGTTAAGCGCTCAAACAGTTCAATCTCTCCTGTATTCAGAACTTCAGCTTGCACTTTAATTACATGTACAGGAGTATGTAACACAAAGCCCCCCCGCCCTTTGTAAAAAGACTCACTGGATCAGCTGGCCAAACGGGCCAGTCAGCGCATCAGGGGTATTGGCCACCCCTCAGCCACCACCGCAACCTCAGCTGGGCTTTTGTACTGTCAATCCGGGTGCGTCACTTTCAAAAAGACACGCTTGACATAGCGTAAAAGTGCAAGGGAAGGATTCCCACTTTTATTAAAAAATGTTCAAATAAAAACAAAAATAGCTTCCAGTAGATACATACCGGTATGCTAAAGTGGGGAGGCGCGCAGCTCTGATTATGCATATCAGCCTTCAAAATTAGCCGCCTTAGCCCTTACCCCAGTAAAACCGCCGCTACTAATAGAGAAATTTTGTGTGCCGACAGTCGCCGCATCCGGTGATGTCACACACAGCGTCGCTCCGCCCTACGCGTTTCGTTACTATGGTAACTCATCAGGGGCTACGGCGCCTTGGATACGGTGTGCTTTATTATATCGCTTACAGGCTGTCATGCGCATAGCAAAGCTGCCTGCTGCCCACTACAAAAGGCAATCTACAGTGGGTTGCAAAAATATTCGGCCTCCTTGAAGTTTTCCACATTTTGTCACATTACTGCCACAAACATGAATCAATTTTATTGGAATTCCACATGAAAGACCAATACAAAGTGGTGTACATGTGAGAAGTGGATCGAAAATCATACATGATTCCAAACATTTTTTACAAATAAATAACTGCAAAGTGGGGTGTGCGTAATTATTCAGCCCCCTAAGTCAATACTTTTGTAGAACCACCTTTTGCTGCAATTACAGCTACCAGTCTTTTAGGGTATGTCTCTACCAGCTTTGCACATCTAGAGACTGAAATCCTTGCCCATTCTTCTGTGCAAAACAGTTCCAGCTCAGTCAGATTAGATGGACAGCGTTTGTAAACAGCAGTTTTCAGATCTTGCCACAGATTCTCGATTGGATTTAGATCTGGACTTTGACTGGACCATTCTAACACATAGATATGTTTTGTTTTAAACCATTCCATTGTTGCCCTGGCTTTATGTTTAGGGTCATTGTCCTGCTGGAAGGTAAACCTCCACCCCATTCTCAAGTCTTTTGCAGTCTCCAAGAGGTTTTCTTCCAAGTTTGCCCTGTATTTGGATCCATCCATCTTCCCATCAACTCTGACCAGCTTCCCTGTCCCTGCTGAAGTGAAGCACCCCCAGAGCATGATGCTGCCACCACCATATTTGACAGTGGGGATGGTGTGTTCAGAGTGATGTGCTGTTAGTTTTCCGCCACACATAGCGTTTTGCATTTTGGCCAAAAAGTTCCATTTTGGTCTCATCTGACCAGAGCACCTTTTTCCACATGGTTGCTGTGTCCCCCACATGGCTTGTGGCAAACTGCAAACGGGACTTTTTATGCTTTCTGTTAACAATGCCTTTCTTCTTGCCACTCTTCCATAAAGGCCAACTTTGTACAGTGCATGACTAATAGTTGTCCTATGGACAGAGTCTTCCACCTGAGCTGTAGATCTCTGCAGCTCGTCCAGAGTCACCATGGGCTTCTTGACTGCATTTCTGATCAGCGCTCTCCTTGTTCGGCCTGTGAGTTTGGGTGGATGGCCTTGTCTTGGTAGGTTTACAGTTGTGCCATACTCCTTAAATTTCTGAATGATCGCTTGAACAGTGCTCCTTGGGATGTTCAAGGCTTTGGAAACTTTTTGTAGCCTAAGCCTGCTTTAAATTTCTCAATAACTTGATCCCTGACCTGTCTTGTGTGTTCTTTGGACTTCATGGTGGTGTTGCTCCCAAGATTCTTTTAGACAACCTCTGAGGCCCTCACATAGCAGCTGTATTTATACTGACATTAGACTACACACAGGTGCACTCTATTTAGTCATTAGCACTCATCAGACAATGCCTATAGGCAACTGACTGCACTCGGATCAAAGGGGGCCGAATAGTTATGCACACACCACTTTGCAGTTATTTATTTGTAAAAAATGTTTGGAATCATGTATGATTTTCGTTCCACTTTTCATGTGTACACCACTTTGTGTTGGTCTTTCATGTGGAATTCCAATAAAATTGATTCATGTTTGTGGCAGTAATATGACAAAATGTGGAAAACTTCAAGGGGGCCGAATACTTTTGCAACCCACTGTATATCAGTTTTAATAGTAGGTTAGGCTTCAATAATATATAAATGCTGTTAGAAAACCTCCTAGCAATTGAAAATGCCTAAACTAATAAATAGAAGGAATAAAAAGGATTGGGAAAATTATATATGTACACTAATGCATTGCAGTATACAATCTTACCACAAAATGGCAAAGTAGTCAATGGCCTCAATTCACGGAGCATTATCAAACGTTTATCAAACACTTTATCAAACGTTTGATACCTCATGGGTAAAATCTCACTAAGGTGTTATATATTTGTTGAACGTTTTATCGGTAAAACATTCGATAAATATATAACACCTTAGTGAATTTAAAATGAGATTTTACCCATGAGGTAAATTATCAAACGTTTGATAAAGTTTTTGATAAACGTTTGATAATGCTCCGTGAATTGAGGCCACTATAGCAAATGCAGAGCATATCTGAAAGCAGATTTCACATCTAACAGGCCACACACGGCCAATGTAAATTGTCAGCGAGTGGCCTGTCACAGCAGACTTAAAAAACAACAATTTACAAAATGGCATCAACCCTTACAGGGAGGCCACAAACAAATGCTGGCTATAATGCATATAATAAACAGCAGTGCAATAAATTACTAACATAAATGGCACCTCACCCAGATCAAACCCCCCATAACTATCACAACTGAGGGATGCTCGGGACCAGGTTTGTTAACTATTACTAATATAGCAATTTAGATCGATATCCATGTTCAATACTGCAGGTTCCAAACATCCCATCTTGTGTATCCATTGTGTTTCCAGCCTTGACACCTCTCGTTTGCGATTGCAACCCCTTCAATTAGCTTTAACCTTGTGGACCCCACACAGCTTAAGACCATCTACATACTTGGCATGGTGGGGGGAGAAGTGTCTCGAGACACTGTGCTGCTGGTAACCCTTCCCAATTTTGTATGTGTTCACCCCATCTTTTGTGGAGGGCCCTAGTGGTCCTCCCAATATACTGGAGTCCGCAACCACATGACAACAAATATAAGGCATATGCCGATTTACAGGTTATGAATTCCCATAATTTTATATGTTCTCCTTTTAGCACCAGAGACAACCTCATAAATCCTAGAAGTAAGACCTTCACGACAAGTCCGGCAGCCCCTACAAGGATAGAAACCAGCTGTTTGCCATGAGTTGGTAGGAAGTCGTGGGGGATCCACACAACTAGGTGCCAAGAAATCTTTCAGATTCTTGGCACGCCTGTAGATAAAAGTGGGGTGGTCAGGTATATGCGGTCCAAGAGTTGGATCTCGCCGCAAGATATTCCATTGTCTCCTGAAAATGGCCTCGACCTGTCTAGATTGTCGACTATATTCAGACAAGAAACCGAACTCCATACTTCACTCTCTCGGTGGACGTGGGGCAAAGGTCTGAAGTCTCTCCATCCCCGCCACTAGTTCACTTTGAGAGTGTACTACATCAGTCATAACCTTTTTCAATGAACTTTCCTGCCAGCATTTTGGATTGGGAGTTTTCCAATTGGAACAGTTCCTCCGCAAACTGAGGAATTGGCCTCTGGGGACCCCCCTGAGCCAATTAGGGTTATGGAAACTCCCAATAGGGATGTAGCCATTTCGGTCTGTCCCCTTAAAATGGGTTCTGGTCCACAGGGTTTCACCTTCCTTATCTCCAAAACCAGGAACACAACTGATTCACAACTACTGGTAGCTGTAAGCTCAATATTGAGCTCATTCTCATTCAAGCTGGTAATATAATTATCAAACTCTGAACTAGTGCCCTCCCACAATGTTAGCAAGTCATCTATGGAACAGGACCATTTCAGAACACAATGAGACATAGCCCTACTGAGGACCTCCTCCTCCCACACAGCCATAAAGATATTGGCAAAGCTAGGAGCGAACCCTGCACCCATCGCACAACCGCGCTTTTGCACATAGTACGCACCTGCACGCCAAAAATAATTGTGTTAGGGCAAATTCCAGAAGGGGCAAGACAAATTTACATTGTTTAGACTTCATATCGGTTTTCTGCAGGTAACACCCAGCAGCCCGCAGTCCGTGATCATGGGGGATAATAGTGTACAGGGATGACACATCTGCCGTACCAAAAAAGTGCTCCCCGTAACACCAACCCCCTGAAGGACCTGCAGGGTATGCTTAGTGTCCCTTAGCAGATTAGGGATAAGTGCTAAAGCAGGCTGCAGCATATCATCTAGGTATTGACCCAAACGGTGCTTGATGGACCCCATCCCATTGATAATTGGTCTACCCGGTGGTTCTGTCAAGCTTTTATGAATTTTAGGGGTCTGGTATGTGACTTGGATACGTGGTGCGCTTGGCAACAAATATTCGTATTTCCTAGGATTGATTAGGAGGCGCCCCGTGTATTTGTGACACAGTATTTAGATTAGTGATTTGCTATATATAGTAGTATAAAGTTAGATAAATTGAAGTAGGTAAGATCTTACCTGAATAAGTCATTTATCAGCGGGGCGGATAACTAAAGATTTGTCATCCAGTAACTCTTTAACCACAGATTTTAAATTGCTGTTGTTCCTCTGGACTGGAAGGGTGTTCAAATCATGCAGTATCATTCTCTTAACCACTTGCCGACTGCCCACAGCCGATGGGCGGCGGCAAAGAGGCCCGCAGAACGACCGCAATACGCCGAACGGCGGCTCGTTCTGCCCTGCAGGGGATCGCGTGCTCATTGCACACGCATCCACGGGCAATAGGCTCCGCCCACCCGCGGCGCTTCCGAATGGCCGGCGGGTTGTTAACCCTAGATCTGCCGCAAAACAAGCGTATAATACGCTTTGTATTGTATACAAAGCATATTGTACAGGCTGCCTCCTGCCCTGGTGGTCCCAGTGACCGAGGGACCACCAGGGCAGGCTGCAGCCCTCCCTGTGTGCACCCAATCACACTGATCTGCCCCATTGATTTGCATTTATTTGTAGATGTTAGTCTTGCTTTCATTTGCATAGGCTTATTAGACTTGATTTCTTTGCAGAGGCTTGCCCGCCTTGCTTTCATTTGCAGAGGCTCGTTAGCCCTGCATTTATTTGCATATGCTTGTTAACCTTTCCATTTATTTTCCGATGCTTGCTAGCAGAGGCCTGTTAGCCTTGCTTACTTTTGCATAGGTTTGTTAGCCTTGCATTTATTGCCATATGCTTGTTAGCTTTGCTTTTATTTGCAGAGTCTTGATAGCTTTGCTTTCATTCGCATAGACTTGTTGGCCTTGCTTTCTTTTGCATAGGCTTGTTAACCTTGAGTTTATTCGCATAGGCTTGTTGGCCTTTCGTTCATTCGAATAGGCTTGTTGGCCTTGCGTTCATTCGCATAGGCTTGTTGGCCTTGCGTTCATTCGCATAGGCTTGTTGGCCTTGCGTTCATTCGCATAGGCTTGTTGGCCTTGCGTTCATTCGCATAGGCTTGTTGGCCTTGCGTTCATTCGCATAGGCTTGTTGGCCTTGCGTTCATTCGCATAGGCTTGTTGGCCTTGCGTTCATTCGCATAGGCTTGTTGGCCTTGCGTTCATTCGCATAGGCTTGTTGGCCTTGCGTTCATTCGCATAGGCTTGTTGGCCTTGCGTTCATTCGCAGAGGCTTGTTGGCCTTGCGTTCATTCGCAGAGGCTCGTTGGCCTTGCGTTCATTCGCACAGGCTAATAGGAGGGGAATTAATAATGCGAGCTTGTTAAGTAATATGCTACTAATAACATTCGCTGAGACGCATTCCGGTAGAGGTGGATCATGAATGCGGAAGTTTTTGTTGTCTCCGTCACTATGACAACTATGCTGCACACGTAGATACGAAGAGGCGCCTCTTGAAGACGTCAAGCAGACGCCTCTTGAAGGCGTTTTGGGCATCTGCCATAGCTATAACAACCGGCATAGTATGTTAGTACGCCTATACGCATTGGGGGATACGTTAGGGGGAGGATGACGTAGCCGCATCCTTCCCATACGCTGAATTGAGGAGAGGACCTATGACGCTAGGTCACATGTTGAGGCTGGACCAATAGGGAAGCCCCAATGTAACTCTATGGAGTACATCGCCGAGGGCGGCGTTATTGGAGATTTTAATCTCCAGAGATGCGCCCTTTGGACCTCTGTTTGCGGTGAGAAAGCGTTATCCATGATGAACTTTTAGGATGTACATGACCTACAGAAATATGATATTTTCAGTATATAGGGAATGATGGAGTAACCAATGGGGATTGGAGAATTGTGAGTGACGATTTACTGGACCAATGGGAATCCTAAAGTGGGATGGGTGGTATCAGACATCTGGCTCCACCCAGTCCCATAACTATATAAGAGAGGTGGCTAATCTCATTCATTTGATAGCTGACTGAGCTAGAGAGCACATCTCTCATCTTTTATTTTCCTTAAAGCGGATCCGAGATAAAAAACTAAATATAACAAGTGACTTGTCCATATATCTTATCTAAAGTTTAGATAGTTTACACAGCAAATCTATCTTCAAACCGCTTCAACAGTATATTAATATTTTTTCCTGTGATACAATGGGAGCAGACATGTTTTCTGCTTGTCACTATTACACAATTACACACACAGGCAAGCTTATCTGTATCTAGGCATGCTAATCTGCATATTCTGTGAAAACTATACTATTATCTCCTCCATACACAGGCAACTGATCTGTATCTGCAGTGCAGCTCTCAGATTGTGAAAACTCTGCCTCTGAAATCTATAGCTAGTAACACCTTTTTCACCTGCCCAGACTGAAATCCCACAATCCCTTGCAAGCGCCAAGGCACTCTGGAGAAGCTGTGGGTGTGGCTTGTTTAGTTTATAGGGAATTAGAGTATTAAAAGAAAACAAAACAAGTATTTGGCTTGAGGAATGCCCTATAAACTATATGTAAGGAACACAATTATGCAAGGAGTAAAAGTTCATCTCGGATCCACTTTAACTATGTCTTTGTAATTAGTTCTCTTATAATGCACTTTGCACCCTAGCACTTTATTTATTTTGCCCTGACGACGGCTCTATTTTTTATGAGCCGAAACATGTTTGTTTTGGTGGAGGGTTTTTCCATATGCAAGTAGAACCATATTAGTATTAGTACTGAGTAGTGGGCAGTACCCCAATTGACCAACGTCCATACGTTATTGGTCTAGGGGAAACACAATTTATTGCCCAACTAGGTATTGGTAAAATGAAGTAAAAATAATATATAAAAAAAAGGGTTTAAGTCAAGCTATTATAACAATTGAGTACTTTATATGACGATTTTATGAAATTATGAATTAAAAGTTTTATATTTTATCAAGTCTTCAACAGGGTCAAAACTGTGTTTAGACTATACCATAAAGGCCAACTTTGTGCAGTGCACAAGTAATAGTTGTCCTATATACAGATTCCCCCACCTGAGCTGTAGATCTCTGCAGCTCGTCCAGAGTCACCATGGGCCTCTTGACTGCATTTCTGATCAGTGCTCTCCTTGTTTGGCCTGTGAGTTTAGGCGGACGGCCTTGTCTTGGTAGGTTTACAGTTGTGCCATACTCCATTTCTGAATGATCACTTGAACAGTGCTCCGTGGGATGTTCAAGGGTTTGGAAATCTTTTTGTTGCCTAAGCCTGCTTTAAATGTCTGAATAACGTTATCCCTGACCTGTCTGGTGTGTTCTTTGGACTTCATGGTGTTGTTGCTCCCAATATTCTCTTAGACAACCTCTGAGGCCGTCACAGAGCAGCTTTATATTTACTGACAGATTACACACAGGTGCACTCTATTTAGTCATTAGCACCCATCAGGCAATTTCTAGGGGCAACTGACTGCACTCAGACCAAAGGGGGCTGAATAATTACGCACACCCCACTTTGTAGTTATTTGTAAACAATGTTTGGAATCCTGTATGATTTTCGTTCCACTTCTCACGTGTACACCACTTTGTATTGGTCTTTCATGTGGAATTCCAATAAAAATGATTCATGTTGGTGGCAGTAATATGACAAAATGTGGAAAACTTCAAGGGGGCCAAATACTTTTGCAAGCCACTGTATTTGTGGACATCCATGTAAGTTTCAAACTTATTTAGTGGGCGCATATTTTAGGCATATTTTAGGTCTTGATCTATTAATTTCAACTGATCTTTGGAGAGTAGACATTCACTAATATTGAATATACCCTGTCCAATTAAGTTCTTAGGTTTTTCCCTTCTCCCCCTCTGCATCCTTTTCTGTGCTTCGTTTGTTTGACCCTCTTGGGGATACCCCAATGAAGATTTCCATATCGTCCCTGAACCGTGGTCTCAGGTAATTCCACGGAAAAGGGGATTCCTCCTCTGGATGGCCAAGTGCTTCATACCTATTAGTTGTGGGAACTGAATCATCAGTTTGGGGATTGGTCGGTGGGTGCCCCCTTCTTTGCGAAGGGGCTAGGGAAAACCTCTATCATCAAAAGGATACGTGCCTTTTTTCTTAGGTGGGTATTTTTTTTTTTTTTTTTACAATTCAATTTTTATTGAGTTTCAAAAAAACACGTACAAACAAGTACACGCAGGTACCCAAAAGGACAGCAATTAGATGAACTACAGTTGTATACAATATGAAATTACATGGGAAGTAAAACGTAAAGGAAGGAAAGCTGTGAGCATCTTATGCGGTATATACATATATTCAATACAGTATGAACTAAACAGGATTACATATAAAGGTCTTTGAGACATATGCAAGGATATCCAACATTATTACATCTCCTGAGTTGGTCAGAGTTGCTTGAGCTATGCCAACTGTGGAGAAAGTTGAGAGGAATTAGGGAGAGAGAGAAAGAGGAGAAAGAGGGGGGGGGGGGGATTAAGACAGAAAAGTGAAGATAGTAGTAGCTTTAAGTTTCCAGTGCTTGCCTCTGTAACCAGGACTAGTAGACTAAGTTTGACCTAGTTCCCTAATTTGAGCAAGAAGAATACTAATTTGCTAGTGAGGTCATTCCTCTGGTCCAGAGGGGAGGGCTTCCACATTGTTATACCAGGGGACCCAAATTTTGTCAAATCTACTGGGACAGTTGCGGCTTTTATACGTTAAGCGATATAAAGGCAGGGCCTTCATGATAGTACATTTCCAGTAGTTAAAGGAGGGAGGTTTATCAGATTTCCAGGTGCGTAGAATTTCCCTACGACCATAAAAACATAGGATTCTAATTAAGTATTGGGGGTGTTTACCCGTGGGGTATCGTCTTACAGTCCCAGCAGAAATGTCCGGGGAGAAAGTATTAGTTGTGTTTGCAGAATTTCATTAATTAAGTCATTAGACCAAAATGAATATGTATGAGGGCAGTCCCAAAACATATGGAAGAAAGATCCAGGATCGACATTGCACCTAGGACAATTGGGAGTATTGGAGGTAGAGATTTTGTGCATACGCACAGGAGTAAGATAAGTACGATGGAGAAATTTTAATTTTATTAATCTGTCTCTAGCAGATATCGGTACTTAAACAAAGTTTTCTAAGATTTCCGCCCAGTCCTTGTCATCCAATCCTGGAACTTCCTCGTTCCATCTGGACTGGTATCTTGAAAGACTATGAGTATTATTATTCATAAGACCAAAATATATTACCGAAAGAGGTTTGTCCAGGTCCTCTACCATTAGTGTTTGCTCTATATCACAGGAGACCAAAAGTGGCCTACTGTCCTTAAATTGAGTATTATAAGCGTGGCGAAGTTGTAGATATCTGAAGAACATTTAATTAGGTAGATCAAAGGCACTTTTAAGGGAATTGAAAGGTAAAAGTCCGTCATTCCCCATTATATGTTGAATGGCTTTTATACCCTGGCGGGCCCACAAACCTGGATCTGGTGTTTGTGAAAAATGAAGCAGAGAGGGGTTGTCCCAGAGTGGTGTGTGGGGAGAGTGTTTACCCGCGTTACCTGTATAGGCGAGCATGTCTTTCCATATTTTAGTTGTGGTGGACATAGGAGTCGTGCATCTAGGATCTCCCCTGGTGCCCCTGAACGCCAGCAGGGTTAGTCTCTCGTAAGAGCCCAACCTCGCTGCCTCCACCGCAACTGCGGCGTTGTATTTGTCTTGAGAGAACCACCATCTTATGGTGACCAAAACAGCAGCACAGTAATAGAGGTACATATTTGGAAGTGCTAGACCTCCCTGGTCTGCTGGGAGCTGTAGAGTGGCAAGACCAATCCTCGGTACACCGCCTCCCCAGATAAAACTTGAAATCAGTGAATGTAATTTCTTAAAAAATGCCTTAGGTATAAGTTTTGGCGTTTGGCGAAAAATATAAAGAAACTTAGGCAAGAATATCATTTTAAATATATTAATTTTACTCCCTGACCCCTCCACCGTTTTCAAGCTATCTCCCTCCCCATCTCGCTCTCCCCCATCACCACATGCTCTACCTCCACCTCCTTCTACACCTTGTCCCCCTTCTGTTTCCCTGCACCCTCTCCCCTTCTATCCTTAGACTCCCTTTTGGCCCTCAACCCCCATGCACCTCCCTTCCCCCCACACTCTACCCACACACCACCTCGGCATAACCGTATTCCTATGCATCCTACTCCTAGGCATTCGCTCCCTGTTTCCTGTGGCCTCTGGAATGCCAGGTCCACCCGCAATAAGCTGCTCTCTGGAACTCGCTCCCTCCAGCCACCAGACTCGCCCCCACCTTTAATACCTTCACACAAGCTCTCTCAAGACTCACCCTTTCATGCTCGCATACCCCCCTACACCAGCACCCTAATATGTTCTGTTAGACACCCTCTCAACAAATGCACCTATTGTCTCCACCCCCACCCTTTTTAGATTGTAAGCCTCTGGCAGGGCTCTCTCCCTTAGTGTTTCCAGGTTTCCAATCTTACTGACAATCACCCCTTTTGTGGACTAGAACAATCTCTATTTTGACCTATGACACTGTATTATCAAATCATTTGCATGATCTTGTTTTGTTGTGAGTTTCCTGTATGTCCTACCTTGTATGTTAACCCTTTTACAGTGGGTTGCAAAAGTATTTGAAGTTTTCCACATTTTGTCACATTACTGCCACAAACATGCATTAATTTTTTTGGAATTCCACGTGAAAGACTAATACAAAGTGGTGTACATGTGATAAGTGGATCGAAAATCATACATCATTCCAGACATTTTTTACAAATAAATAACTGCAAAGTGGGGTGTGCGTAATTATTCGGCCCCCTGAGTCAATACTTTGTAGAACCACCTTTTACTGCAATTACAGCTGCCAGTCTTTTAGGGTATGTCTCTACCAGCTTTGCACATCTAGAGACTGAAATCCTTGCCCATTCTTCTTTGCAAAACCGCTCCAGCTCAGTCAGATTAGATGGACAGCGTTTGTGAACATCAGTTTTCAGATCTTGCCACAGATTCTCGATTGGATTTAGATCTGGACTTTGACTGGGCCATTCTAACACATAGATATGTTTTGTTTTAAACCATTCCATTGTTGCCCTGGCTTTATGTTTAGAGTCATTGTCCTGCTTGGAAGGTGAACCTCCGCCCCAGTCTCAAGTCTTTTGCAGTCTCCAAGAGGTTTTCTTCCAAGTTTGCCCTGTATTTGGATCCATCCATCTTCCCATCAACTCTGACCAGCTGAAGAGATGCCCCCCCCCCCCCCCCCCCCCCGAGCATGATGCTGCCACCACCATATTTGACAGTGGGGATGGTGTGTTCAGAGTGATGTGCAGTGTTAGTTTTCCGCCATACATAGCGTTTTGCATTTTGGGCAAAAAGTTCTATTTTGGTCTCATCTGACCAGAGCACCTTCTTCCACATGGTTGCTGTGTCCCCCACATGGCTTGTGGCAAACTGCAAACGGGACTTCTTATGCTTTCTGTTAACAATGCCTTTCTTCTTGCCACTTGCCATAAAGGCCAACTTTGTACAGTGCATGACTAATAGTTGTCCTATGGACAGAGTCTCTCACCTGAGCTGTAGGTCTCTGCAACTCGTCCAGAGTCACCATGGGCCTCTTGACTGCATTTCTGATCAGCGCTCTCCTTCGGCCTGTGAGTTTAGGTGGATGGCCTTGTCTTGGTAGGTTTACAGTTGTGCCATACTCCTTCCATTTCTGAATGGTCACTTGAATAGTCCTCCGTGGGATGTTCAAGGGTTTGGAAATCTTTTTGTAGCCTAAGCCTGTTTAAATTTCTCAATAACTTGATCCCTGACCTGTCTTGTGTGTTCTTTGGACTTCACGGTGTTGTTGCTCCCAATATTCTCTTAGACAACCTCTGAGGCCCTCACAGAGCAGCTATATTTGTACTTACATTAGATTACACACAGGTACACTCTATTTAGTCATTAGCACTCATTAGGCAATGTCTATAGGCACCTGACTGCACTCAGATCAAAGGGGGCCGAATAATTATGCACATACCACTTTGCAGTTATTGATTTGTAAAAAATGTTTGGAATCATGTATGATTTTCGTTCCACTTCTCATGTGTACATCACTTTGTGTTGGTCTTTCATGTGGAATTCCAATAAAATTGATTCATGTTTGTGGCAGTAATGACAAAATGTGGAAAACTTCAAGGGGGCCGAATACTTTTGCAACCCACTGTATCTATTGTGCAGCGCTGCGTAATATGTTGGCGCTTTATAAATACAATAAATAATAATAATGTAAAAAAAATAATTCTTAGCAAAATGTACCACCCAAAGAAAGCTTAATTGGTGGCGGAAAGAACAAGATATAGATCAATTCATTGTGATAAGTAGTGATAAAGTTATTGGCGAATTAATTGGAGGTGAAAATTGCTCGGATGCATTCGTTGAAAAATGACTAAAGGCTGAAATGGTTAAGAACTCATTCAAAATGGAAGCTAGCCGGGGGTTCTCTTGCTAGCTTTCAGTTTTTAGGTGATGGTAAAACTGGAGAACTGCAGCTGAAAATACGGTGGTTTCTTTTATACACCCTTGCTCTGAGGGCTGAACCTAGGCTCAACCCCTGCTCTGGAGGTTAGCCGACCCTGATTCTTTTTTTTTTGGGGGGGGGGGGGGGGGAGGGAGGGGTGGAATTTAGTCTCAAATATATGATTTGTCTGTATCTCAGGCAATAGTCATTGCACATAATAGCACATTCAAAAACCTTAACCCTTTCCACTTGGAGTTCTTTCCTAAAGGGAGTCGTTTCTGCTGAGTTTTTTCTTTTACAGAAATGCGCTCTCCCTCTTACGCTCTCTCTCCCATTTTAACATGGAACGTAACACAATAACATGGTATATCTTATTTTAACCCTTTCACCTCCAAGGGTTTTTAAAAAATAATTAACATGTATTTCATATTTCTATGGGAAGGTGTATAAGGTATTTGGATGTGGTTTTACTTTTTGGCCACAAGATGGAGATCTAGAGTTAGTGTGTTCTAAAAATAGAAACAGAACCATCTGTTTATATTTGTTTGTATTTGTATACATACAGGGACGTAGATACTCGTGCTGGGGGAGGAGAACACATAACGTTTAATTTGATACCTTATTTTGGACAGTTTGGCATCTTCTATTGGCTGGTACCAGAGGAGAAAGCCAAGGTATGGTAAATTGTAAAACCGTTTCCTGGGTGTAATCCTGGCCTGCGTGAGCAAGTTTCGCAATAGGTGGTTTTATGCCTGCCACCCAGGGGCTTTCTGACCCTACACACAATGCAATCTTTGATATTTTGATTGGGCATATTAGCAATAAAATACTGGCTACTATTTACACTCTCCCCCCAGTCCATTCCATAGGATGCCATTGATTTTCTATGCAACTTTGCTAGCAATCTGTAAAAAATCTTCAAAGTAATCTGCAAAGAATCTGCATGCAATCTGCAGAAAGAATTCAGCAATGAAGAAATATGAAAAAAAAAAAGAAATCTGCAAAACTTCTGCAAGACAGATGCAGTCATTGCATCTGTCACTTCCTGGTGCGCCAATCGCTCACTTCTGGATTTCGGGTAGGGGGTTAGGACTGAGTGGGCATGTAGTTTTACATGCCCACTGATTGGCAAAAGACGATCGGGCCAGCCGGGGGGATAGATGCGCCGCAAACCGCCACTGCACATATGCCCCGCATTGCGGGACATACGAGCGTAAGCGGAAATTCGTGATGTCCCGCTAAGCGGGACATACGAGTGCAAAGGGTTAAAGAATATGGATCACATTAAAGGGACTCTGTAACAAAAATGTCATTGTGTTTTCTACCATCCTACAGGTTCCTAAACCTATTATAATGTGCTCTGGCTTACTGCAGCACTTTCTACTATCACCATCTCTGTAATAAATCAGCTTATCTTTCCCCTGTCGGACTCGTCGTCCTGTGTCTGGAAGGCTGCCAACTCTCTTCAGTGTGGTCTGCTATGCATGCCCCCTCTATGCACACTCCCCTGTGTGTGTGTGTGTTATTTACATTAGCCAGCTTTTCTCTGCTCTCTTATCTTTTACAAGCTGGATAAATCCTCTGTTCACATACTGATGAGTCACATACTGCAGAATTACAGACAACGGGGCAGAGCTGTCTGCAAGAAGAAACAATCAGCTTGTAACTCTTCAGTGAGCTGCAGGGGGAAAGAAACACACAAATGATCTCTTGAGATTCAAAAGGAAGGCTGTATACAGCCTGATTGTGTATGGATGTATTTTCTATGTGTGGACATACTGTACATCAACCTACTTCCTGTTTTGGTGGCCATTTTGTTTGTTTACAAACTTTTAAAAACTGTTTTTGACTACTTTTAATGCGGCGGGGAGCGGCGAAATTGACAGAGGGTAATAGATGTCCCCTAACACACTGGTATGTTTACTTTTGTGTGATTTTAACAATACAGATTCTCTTTAATACTAGACATGGAGAGGGTTTGACATTCCCTTCCTGAGAAGCTTTAATAACTGGGTTGCTGTTTATGTCATCTGACCTTTTCTCACTCAAGACACAACTAAAATGTTAATACATGCTCTTATAATATCTCGTCTGGACTACTGCAACATACTACTTTGTGGACTACCTTCTAACAGACTGGCCTCGCTCCAGTCGGTACTGAACTCAGCTGCTTGTCTCATTCATCTTTCTTCTCAATCTTCCTCTGCTGCCCCTCTGTCGAGCTCTTCACTGGCTGCCAATTAACCAGAGGATCCAGTTCAAACTCCTAACCCTAACCTACAAAGCTCTCCACAATCTCTCTCTCGGTACATATCCTCACTGATTTCCAGATACAAACCCAATCGCAATCTCAGATCTGCACATGATCTTCTATTGTCCTCCTCTAGAATTACTTCCTCACATTCACGTTTACAAGATTTTGCATGAGCTTTACCACTCCTGGAATGCCCTCCCACAACACATCCGTCACTCGCCAACCTTTGTTACCATTAAACGCTCTCTAAAACTCATGTGTTCCGACAAGCATATGCGCTAACTTAGGCCACTTCCTTTTGTCCTAAGACCAAATTGCACTCCTTCTAGGTATACTAAAACACACTGCATCAATATATTTGTTGTATACTACCCCTCCTCTTGTTTCCCCCCCATTCCCTTTAGATTGTAAGCTCGCAAGGGCAGGGCTTTCTCTTCCTTTTGTGTCTTGGAAATCATTATACATTTTATTTATCATGTTACTTTTATCACTGTCATTACCAATTCTGTATTTTGTATTCTGTAATTTGTATCATTTTTGTATTTTGTCACTAATTATGTGTCTTGTATATTGGTGTATACCATTGTCTGTATTATTATGTACCCCATGTTTGTTTCTGACTTTGTACAACGCCACGGAATATGTTGGTGCTTTATAAATCGATAATAATAATAAATGTCAGCCCCCTTAAAGAGATATGAAAAAGTTTGTCTGGTTACTACCAATCAATCGATATACTTTTCATATAGGTCACAAGTACAGCAGCTCTTAACCACCCTGGCGTTCTGATAAGATCGCCAGGGCAGCTGCGGGAGGGTTTTTTTTTAAATAAAAAAAAACTATTTCATGCAGCCAACTGAAAGTTGGCTGCATGAAAGCCCACTAGAGGGCGCTCCGGAGGCGTTCTTCCGATCGCCTCCGGCGCCCAGAATAAACAAGGAAGGCCGCAATGAGCGGCCTTCCTTGTTTTGCTTACATCGTCGCCATAGCGACGAGCGGAGTGACGTCATGGACGTCAGCCGACGTCCTGACGCCAGCCGCCTCCGATCCAGCCCTTAGCGCTGGCCGGAACTTTTTGTTCCGGCTACGCTGGGCTCAGGCGGCTGGGGGGACCCTCTTTCGCCGCTGCTCGCGGCGGATCGCCGCAGAGCGGCGGCGATCAGGCAGCACACGCGGCTGGCAAAGTGCCGGCTGCGTGTGCTGCTTTTTATTTCACTAAAATCGGCCCAGCAGGGCCTGAGCGGCAGCCTCCTGCGGTGATGGACGAGCTGAGCTCGTCCATACCGCCCGGCTGGTTAAAAGGCAAAAATAATAAAATACAGTTATTGAATATGGCCAGGTCTGTCTCATCCTCGTCTGCCTCTTGCTGTGTTTTAGTCTTCTCTGGCAGCAGCAGGTCCAAATGGTCCATTTTCAAGCTGGTGTTCACGCCGCTGTGTGAGCTGCGTGAATGCCCTTTTGTTCCTGGTAATTAAAAAAAAAAACACTCATTTGAGAGTAGAATCTTGTATCTAACTTGAATAGACAGACCCCAGTGCTCTGCTACTCCTAGACATGCAATCTGGTTTGGTCATGATGGGAAATCGATGTAGAAAGCTATTGCGTTCATGTTTTCTCATGGTTCATCTGTGACAGACTATGTTCACATTGTAAATATTAATAAGCAAATTTGCCTAATTTTTTACAACCTATCTGTAAGCACATAGAGACATCTTTCTCCAGCCCACCATAGGTCGGGTGGTGCCATGACATCCTCCGGGGCTGCTCTCCCGCTCCCGTTGCAGAATACACCACCAGTGACACCCGGGCTGAGTGTCGGGCTGACTCTTCCTTACAGGGACGGATCTAGGGGGGGGGGGGGGGGGCAAGCGGGTATCTTGCCCCAGGCGCAGTTTGTTGAATTCTTAAAAAGGCGTCACCTGACCTTGCCCCAGGCGCAACTTGGTCTAGATCCGTTCCTGCTTCCTTATCGATGACTCGTCATCACGCCAGCCACTATGCGTCAACGCGGCTGCCGGCGTGACAGTACTGCGCATGCGCGGTTTTCTAACTCTAAACCGCGCATGCGCAGTACCGTCATGTTGGCCGCTGTGATGACGCGTAGCGGCCGGCGTGATTACGTGTAGCGTCACCGATAAGTAAGTGTCAGCCCGACACTCTGCCTGGGTGTCATCGGTGGTGTATTCTGCAACGGCACCGGGAGAGGAGCCAGGAGGATGTCGGGGGACCTCCCGACCTATGGTGGGCTGGAGAAAGCCCTAGATAAGTACCGATTTTGTTTATTTTTACTGCTCAGGGTCCCTTTAATAATGTTGTTTTTGAGCTTCAATACAATTATTTTAAGTTATCAAACTATTTGGAGGCATCATTTCCCTTTTGTTTTTTCAATTGGTTTTTAACTATTTAAACATATATTAAGGCGCCTCTTGTAGTTTTGATTTATATATTGTGTATTTCAAATTGTAGTAAGTTTTAAAAGCAATATTAAATGATCTTTCTCACACAGGATTACATACACAGAGTGGGACGAACAGCACGCGCTGGAAGGTCAGGAAAAGCAATCACTTTTGTCACGCAGTAAGTTTTTTTTTTTTTTTTTTTTTTTGACTATACAAAATACATCTTAGACAGTAGATCTTTGTATCCAATATACAGTATTAATATCTTTGCATCACCCAATATGTGGTAAACCATTGGAGCAACTGTATTGTGGCAGAATCAATAGATCAAACTTAGAGACCCTGTAACAAAACAGTTCATCCTTTTTTTTCTACTATCCTACAAGTTCCTAAACCTATTCTAATGTGCTCTGGCTTACTGCAGCACTTTCTCCTATCACCGTCTCTGTAATAAATCAATGTATCTTTCCCCTGTCGGATTTGTCGCCCTTTGTTTGGAAGGCTGCCAACTCTTCAGTGATCTGTTATGCACGCCTCCCCTTCCATGCCCCCTCTATGCACACTCCCGTGTGTGTTATTTAGATTAGACAGCGTCTCTGCTCTCTTGTCAGTGAGAGAAGAGAGCTGCCTTTTACAAGCTGGATAAATCGTCCTCTGTTAGGCCTCGTGCACACCAGATGAGTTTTTCTGAGCGTTTGAGTTTTTAAATCTACTGCTAATGTTATCCTATGTGTCTGTGCACACTGGAGCAATGAGGTTTTGTAAAAAAAAACCCATAGCATTACATTGGGAAGAGCTTTTAGAGGTTTCAAAAGCTCTTCCCAATGTAATGCTATGGGGTTTTTTACAAAACCTCATTGCTCCAGTGTGCACAGACACATAGGATAACATTAGCAGCAGATTTAAAAACTCAAAACGCTCAGAAAAACTCCTCTGGTGTGCACCAGGCCTCTGGCTGTGAAAGGAGCTGGGCTGTCACATACTAAGGAATTAGACACATGCAGACGGGTCTATTCCTGGAAAAAGAGGTGGGTGGACTCACCCTAAAAACCCCTGCGCCATGCGTAGCGCCAAAAAAAGGGCGTGGTCAAGCATACCTTGGGCGTGGTCATGGGTGGGGCCAAATATACATGACCTCGGCAGTGGTGTAAAAGGTCTGGCAGGGAAGTTTGAGCTCTGCCATAGTCTATCCCCCAAAAATAGATGTAATCTGACAGCATTTCACCAAAAAGACACATAATCTGGTAGAAGTTCCTCCAGAATACAGATAAAATGGCAGTGGTTCCCCCAAAATAGACAATGTGGCAGCAGCAGTTCCCCCAACATACACATAATTTGGAAGCAGTTCCCCAAAATACGCAAAACCTGGCAGTGGATCACCCAAAATACATATAATCTGGCAGCAGTGGTCCCCCAAACATACACAATCTGGCAGCAGGTCCCCAAAATACACGTAATCTGGCAGCAGCCGTTCCCCTAACATACACATAATCTGGCAGCTGTTCCCCAAAATACAGAACAGCGGTTCCACAAAAATGCAGATAATCTGACAGCAGTTCCCCCAAAATAGGTACCCCCAGCACAGGTAGCCAGGTCTATAGGTGTCCTCAGTATAAGTAGCCATGTGTATTGTCATCCCCAGTATATGTAGCCAGAGGTATAGTTGCCTAGTATACGTAGCCAGGGGTATATGTGCCGAGTATATGTAGTCGGGTTTAGTAGTCCCCAGCAGGCATGGGCGAACATTCAGGTGAATCTGGATAGTTGCTATCCGGATTCACCCAGTAATGCTGTGCGGGCTGGGCAGGGGGGGTCAAGTTTTTCTTCTGACGTCTTCTTTGTCCGTCCCTCGTCGCCTCCCACGATGCATTCCACTCACGTGACTACAAACGCTTCCTCCTTCCGGGTAGGGGACGAGGAACGGACAAAGAAGACGTCAGAAGGGTAAGCTTGACCCCCCCTTCCCCCCCGCCCAGCCCGCACAGCATTACTGGGTGAATCCGGATAGCAACTATCCGGATTCACCCGAATCCGAATGTTCGCCCATGCCTGGTCCCCAGTATATGTAGCCAGAGGTATAGGTGCCCAGTATATGTAGCCAGGGGTATAGGTGCCCAGTATATGTAGTCGGTTATATGTGCCCGGTATATGTAGCCAGGGGTATATGTTCCAGTATATGTAGCCAGGTGTATATGTGCCCAGTATATGTAGGCAGGGGTATATGTGCCCAGTATATGTAGGCAGGGGTATATGTGCCCAGTATATGTAGGCAGGGGTATATGTGCCCAGTATATGTAGTTAGGGGGGTATATGTGCCCAGTATAGGTAGTCAGGGGTATATGTCCCAGTATATGTAGTCAGGGGGGTATATGTCCCAGTATATGTAGTCGGGGGGTATATGTCCCAGTATATGTAGTCAGGGGGGTATATGTGCCCACTATATGTAGCCAGGGGTATATGTAGGCAGGGGTATGTGCCCAGTATATGTAGGCAGGGGTATGTGCCCAGTATATGTAGGCAGGGGTATGTGCCCAGTATATGTAGGCAGGGGTATATGTCCCCAGAATAGGTTGTCAGGTGTCCCCCCAGCATGAGGGGAGCAGCGCAGTGGAAGGAGAGCTGTGCGGACAGCGGGGAAGGGGGGCCATCTCCCCCCCCCCTTTCCCTCACCTTAGGGCTCTCCATCCCTCGCTGTCCCCTCCAGAACGAATGTGCGGGTGGCTGGCAGTGGGCGGGACTTACCTCTTCCTCATTCCGGCGCAAGAGGGAGCTATCCACTGCCGCTAGTCTGGTCTAGTCTAGACCAGAGCAACGGCACGCAGATCTTACCCGGATCAAGGAAGAGGTAAGTCCCGCCCACTGCCAGCCGCCGCACATTAGTTCTAAAGGGGACAGCGAGGGATGGAGAGCCCCAAGGTGAGGGAAAGAGGGGGGAGATGGCCCCCCTTCCCCACCGCTGCTCACAGCTCTCCTTCCACTGCGCTGGCCCCCTCCACATATGCTAGGGTGGACGGCTTCCACCCTGTAAAAAAGGAAGTGGACGTCATCCACCCGCGTTCACGCCGGACCCGACCCCTGCTTGCAGAGCTGTCTGCAGGAAAAAACAATCAGCATGTCACTCTTCAGTGGATGATAGCTGCAGGGGGAAGAAGGTAAACACGCAAATGATCTGTTGAGATTCAAAAGGAAGGCTGTATACAGCCTGCTTGTGTATGGATGTATTTTCTATGTGTGGACATACTGTACATCAACCTACTTCCGTTTTTGGTGGACATTTTTTTTGTTTATAAACAAACTTTTTAAAACTGTTTTTAACTACTTTTAATGCGGCGGGGAGCTGCAAAATTGTGACAGAGGGGAATAGGAGATGTCCCCTAACGCACTGGTATGTTTACTTTTGTGAGATTTTAACAATACAGATTCTCTTTAATAATCATTAAAACATACCATGTCACTCTCTCTCAAGATCTATTACTAAAGATATGGCCCAGCTCCTAACCCAAAGCATTTTCCTTAACAGTACTTTTTGAAATTTAGAAGCATAATAGTCAGGTATCATAGACATAATTTAGGATCAACAGAGACATCGATCCCTATAATGGTAGAGAGGTTAGTAACCTGTACCCAAAAAAAAATTATTGGAGGGCATTCCCAGAAAAGATGCCAGAAATCTGCGTTTACAAAATTACAATTGGAGCAACATGGGGAAACCCCTCTACCAAATTTTGAGAGTATATTGGGAATAAGGTAAGCTTGTTGAATAATATAGAACTGTATACGTTTATCTCGAGCTGCAGGAGATACCAATGTTGGCGATAGTAAAGCATCTTCCCGCTCTTCATTATCAATGTCTGTAATGTGAGTGTCCCATCTTAATTTAAGCTCGTCTGAGTATGTTTCTGAGAGAGCATGAATTAGGAATGCATATAGTGCTGAGATTAAACCCTGCATGCCTTGTGTTCTTAATACACCTATAAGTGGATGGTCTGAGAAATTCACAGTAAGTCCAGAAAATTGTGCTCGTATACAATGACGCAGTTGAAGATATCTAAAATAATAATGCTGTGGTAAATCAAAGGTTAATTTAAGGTCGTCAAACTCTCTAAAGGAGCCGTTCTGAAAAATGACATAATTGGACTACCCCTTTACTTTGCCAGTCTCCTGACCCAGGAAAAGAATATAAGTGTTCAAACAGCCTATTATGCCATATAGATCCAGTACTCAATAAGTCTGTAAACTTTAAAATAGCATTCGTAGCATTCCAGACCTTGATGGCCAAAGTATGAAGAATAGTGGTTGTACAAAGGGCCTGTAATTTAGGTGCCATTAAATATGCAGTAAGATCCTGTTCACGTACATATTGAGCTAGAAGGCTCTCTGATATGGGTATAACAGGCTGCTGTGTTATCCAGAATTGAAGATATTGTAGCTGACCAGCTATATAATATAATCGAAAATTAAGTAATGCTAATCCACCCAGCACCTTTGGACATTGAAGTTTTTTAATCCCAACTCGCCCCTGGAGCCACACCATATAAAGGAGGATAGCAATGAGTCTAGTTTAGTGAAGAATCGTTTGGGGATATACACCATAGAATGCTTCTGCGTATACGCAGTAAGTTTTTAAACAAACATGTATAAGGGGAGCAATTGTTCACAAAAGTAAGTTGATACAGTAAAAATGTAGTCTAAAATAGTGAAATAGACTTGAATTATTCCTTGATGCATAAAACAGGTTAATCATGGATTCTATGCATTTCAAACAAATCTAAATAGAAATCTACAAAAGTAATGCTCACTATATTTAAGATAACTATAGCACCCTGCTTGACCGTTACAACAGAGGTTTGGGTGGATAATTATAGACGGTCAATTGTAACACTTATATTTAGTAAAGGATGGAATGTTAAGAACCTATATATTAGTAAGTAGGGCTGCACGGTTTTTCGGTTTACAAACGAAACCGCGGTTCGTGTCAAGACGATCTAGTGATCATCCGTATCCTCGGTTTTTCTGAGTGCCCGTCCGCTGCCTGCATGCTTGTCTGGCCCGCCTTCCGCTGTGCGCCGATTGGCCAGAGCCGCCAGAAGCAGTGAATATGTATTATTGTTAATGAGCGGGGGGGGCGCGGGTCCACGCGAGCGGCCACCAGCTTTGCCAATCGCTGGATAGCGATGGAATGACAGCAGCGGTAAGCGGAGCTGTACGCTCTGTACAGCTCAGCCTACCGCTGCAGTCATTCCATCGCTATCCAGCGATTGGTAAAGCTGTGTGTGCCGCTCGCTCGAGTGGTCCCGCCCCCGCTCATTAACAATAATACATATTCACTGCCTCTATTCCGGCTCTGGCCAATCGGCACACAGCGGTAGGCGGGCCAGACAAGCGTGCGGGCAGCGGGCGGGCACTCTGAAAACTGCAGATAGTGACTATCACTATATCATCTTCACGTGAACCGCCCCCCGCTGCCCTCACGGGGTTACCACCAGGAAGGTTAAGCAATCGTCCGCCCACAGTATCTGGCTAAAATATACTGGGGGCATAGTGAATTTAGTGCTAAAGCTCGATTTGAAAAAAAATCGAAATCACAATTTTTGAGAGAAAAATCGCAATTTCAATTTTTACCTAAAATCGTGCAGCCCTATTAGTAAGTGAAAAGTGTTGCCAGGCCAGCCAATTGTAATAAAAAAATTTCAAGAGTGCCCCTACATTATTTTATGATCCTACGGTATGGAAGGATAGCATTAACAGAGCAAATCCAGTCTCTACAGGTGGGAGTAATAGGATGCATCCAATATTTAGCTAGTCTTCCTAGCCAAATGTAGGGACTGCAGGAGTAAGGCTTTGGAACATTTGTCTTTAATGTGATTAGGTATGATATTTAGCAAAGCCTGGGACAGAGCGGTAGTGAGGTTCCCATAATATGCAGGAACAGTAGGCGACAATTGAGGGACAGTCCCACATCATGTGATATTATGCTAGGTACAATTTTGTGTTAGATAGATGGTTCGATAGATGGATATTTCATGTCCAATCTTATTTTTGATCGTTTTTCTGATCGATTTCTCACATAAGTGAATGGAAATAGATAAGAAAAGATAACAGAATCGAATCAGAAATCAATCGGATGGAAAATCAACTGAAAAAACACATTGTGTGTACCCAGCATTAGCCTGTATAGAGTGAGCATTTGGGACATTGGGGAGAAACTTCAGGTTTATACTTGGATGGCACCTCTGGGGTCAGAAAGGAACTATGCGTAACATTAAGGTACATTCATTTGGTCATTCATTTTTTTTACTTCTACATTGGTTATGGGCTCATGATATTGCAACTTAACCCAGGACTAAAGTTGTCGGTCAGCGTTGCAAACTGGTATCGCCACTTCATTGAATCAGAGGCTTTAGCAATGTCAAGCGACACTACCACACTGGTACATTCTGTATGTAGTCAGGCTCAGCCTGCAGGTTCACAAAACAACGCCTGAGATTTATGGCTGTAGATCACTTGAGAATAATGCCCAATTGATCTGGATGTATAAGAAATCTAATGGCAAGCTTAAAGGACGACCGAGGTGACATGAGATAGACATGAGACAGACGTGTATGTGTAGTGTCATGCACACAAATAACTAGGCTGTGTTCCTTTTCTTCTTTCTCTGCCTGAAAGAGTTAAACATTAGGTATGTGACAGTTTCTATCTGGGTCGGACTGGGTCAGACTATAGCATAACATTCACTGATTAGTAATTACAGCCATAAAATACTTTCATGTCAATAAATGGCTTAATGGAGCAGGAAAGAGATAAAAAGTGTCAATAATTCATAGATTTGAGCTCTGGCACACTTAGATAAAGGTATCATTGAGCAGAGACAATGAAACAGTAAAAACTTAAAAACTAGATTTAAATATAAAACTGTGGGATTTCTAAAAAAAAAAGTCAGTTTTAGGAGGATGAGGATAGATGCAATTGTTTTTCTCATCAGTTTTTCACCTTTGATGTCCTTTTAAGCCTATGCGCAAGGACTTTGGCCAAGATCTTTATCTGTTTGCAGTAAAGAAATTGGGCGATAGGACTCTCACTTCTCTAGCTTGAGAAGAAATATATATTGGGTATATAGAAAATGACACACCTTTTCAAAACTGTCAAGTTTTTCATCTATGATGGCTTTTAACTTATCCTAAAACATAATGTAGCCAAGATTTGTTCTCATCAAGCCAAAGCTGAGGTTAGGAGATTTCTATGCCTTGGCTATTGCTAGTTTAACAGCAGTGAAGACATGGTTGCAAGTGCAGGGATATTCTTGGGGTGACCCATAAAATGGGTGGTGCGGGGACATCAGTTTAGCCTTTATCATCTGCTTGTCCCACAGGGAAAGTTAGTGTGAGATGATTGGGTTACTTATCTTCCCTTCGATCCCTAGCGTCAACTCAAAGTAAATTGGATAAGGTGATGGGGGGCTATTGCTAGACTCCAGTTAGGTATATCTGTCATATTATGCCAGATTACAAGTTGGGCTTTTTGAGCCACTTCATAATATTTAGCAGTATTGGGGAGCGCTAATCCTCCTTAGTTTTTTAGTTAGAAAACTGTCTGTTTTGAAACTCTAGGGATTGTCTTGCCCCAGATATGTCATAATTCGTTTTTGAATTTGTAAAATAGCATGGTTGGGGAGAGTGATGGGGATAACTGTGAATATGTATAAGAGTTTTGTAAGAACCATCATTTTGACAGCTGCCAATCTACCGAAAGAGGAGATAGCATATCTTTTCCAACTTTCCAATAGCTGGCGAATATTACAAAATAGTTTAGGGTACTGTATTTTTCGCACTATAAGATGCTCCGAGCTATAAGACACACCTAGGTTTAGAGGACAAAAACTAGGGAAAAAAATATGCTAAACATGGTGCCTCTATAGTGTAGGGCAGGAGTCAGGAACCTTTTTGGCTGAGAAGAGCCATAAACGCCATATATTTTAAAGTGTAGTTCTTTGAGAGCCATACAATATGTTTAAAACTGGGACAGTGCACATGTGCAGCAGAAGGCTCACAGCACTGTTGCCATGGTTATGTTTATACAGTTGATCCTTCAGGCAGCAGAAGTGTCAGACAGGTCTTCATCTTCTCTGGGGTTCCAGTAACATCAGCAATTTAACTGAGAGCCAGACAGGAGAAATACCGACTAACAGCTTGTACAATTAGCTAGTGGACTTAGGGGTTGATTCACTTTGTAGGACGAGATCACATCCTACAAAGTCACTGGACCTGACAATCCAGAGTGGAACAATTGGAGCAGCCGTTCATTTTAGTGTAGCGCGAGTAAGTTAGTAGTGCATGCTACAGCAGTAGTGTGCCTACTACTACTGAAAATTTTATTTGCGCTGCCCTACTAAGCTGCGTTGCTTGAGCAATGTAGCTCAGTGAATCAACCCCTACTGATTTGTATGTGAGCCACATGTAGCCATCAAAAAAGCCACACCTGGCTCTAGAGCCATAGGTTCCCCACCCCTGGTGTAGGGGCATCTTATGGATCCCCCCCCCCCCACACACACACACACACAAAAGAAGTATGTCCCCCTTGTGCGTTCTTGTGTCTCCCTGTGTCCTCTGGTATTTCATTGTGTCCCCTGGAGTTGCGCTGTGTCATACTCTCTCCCCTGTACCATCTGGTGTCCCTGTATTCAGTATCCCCATGTCCTTCAGTGTCCTCTGTCGTCCTTCCTATATCCCCCGCATCTGGACTCCTGTGTCCATACTTACGCCGCAGCCACACAGCTAATGTTAGTATACCGGTACAACACAAACTGGTATTTATTATTAAGTACTTTGTACCGTGTGCAGCCTCCTCTTGTTGTCCTTGTGCCCTTTGCCCCCCATGCCCGGACTCCTGTGTCCATAATCACGCCGCAGCCAATCACTTTGTTTGTACCATGCCCAGTTCTTGTGTGCAGCATCGTCCTTGTCCCCGTGTCCTAGGTTCCAATGCCCGGGCTGCTGTGTCCTTACTCGCTGCAGCCATGCAGCTCAGATGAAAAGGAAGTATGCAAATGTCATCTACCAACCAGGCGGGGGGCGCTTCCCCAGACCGCCAATCACTCCTGCTCCCTTCTCACTCTCGAACGCAGCTTGGAGGGTGACACGAAGGCTCCATCATTGGAGCCAATCCGTGCACTCCCCTTGGTCCCACCAGCAAGACCTTCACTTCCTATTAAAAAAGGAGCAGTGAGCGGCAGTGATTGGAGGTCCCCCCCCCCCCACCTGATTGGTAGATGGCTCCTGCTTACTTCGTTTTCATCAGAGCTGCGTGGCTGCAGCAAGTAAGGATACAGGAGTCCGGGCACGGTGATGTAGATCACGTGGAGAACAGAGGATGCTGCACACATGGGAAAGCAGGCACTGTACACTGAGTGGCTGCAGCGCGAGTATAGACACAGTAATCAAGACAGGGGGACAATGAAGGACGCTGCACACAGGGAAAGGGGACACTACAAAGTGATTGGCTACAGCGTTAGTATGGACAAAGGATTCCGGACACGGGGGGCAAAGAAAGGGGACATGGGATGGAGGACACGCGTAGGGGCTGGTCCAAAATGTACTATTCGGACTATAAGACGCACTGGCCCATATGCAATTATCTTTTTCTCCTCAATTTTCACCTCTGTGATATTTTTAAATTTGTCAATAAAATGCCCTTTAACCTTCTTGGCGGTAACCCTGAACGTAGTTCGGGGTAAGCCGCGCTGGAGGATTTCTCAGGCCCTGCTGGGCCGATTTGCATATTTTTTTTTTTTTTTGCTACACGCAGCTAGCACTTTGCTAGCTGCGTGTGCATGCCGATCACCGCCGCTCCGTTCCGATCCGCCGCTACATGATAAAAAAAAAAATTTAAAATGAACTGCTGCGCTGCCCCCTGGCAGTTTTTAATAGACCGCCAGGAGGGTTAAGCCGCCAGAAAACAAGAATATGCTCAAATTAATTATGATATTACTTTTTCACCTACTTTTTGGTACTTTTTTAGTTGAAAAGTGCTGGAAAGTTATTTTAAATCGAAAAAGAAAAATTATCTCCCAGCAGAAAACTCAGGTGAAAAAAATTGTATATGGCCCCCTGACTTTTCCTCCACTTTTGGGGAAGAAAAAGTGCGTCTTATTGTATTTATTGATTCATGTTGCTAAGGGAAAGATGTGAGCTAAATGCCCAAGCATGGCAACACTTTTTGTTACCATTGAAACTCGAATTTCCTTTTTAGGGACTCAACTGCTTTAAGTTGGGGAGTATAATATTGAGGGCTCTTGCTTTTCTGTGCCATTCATTTTTAATCTGGAAATGTCAAATTGAGTTAAAATAATGGATAAGTTGGATAGACTGCTAGTTGGATTAGTGAGACTGAGGATAGCATCATCTGCATATATACAGTTTATGAATTGTGCCATGAATGAATGAATGGCACCTTTGATGTCAAGGTTGCTACATATAATAATTGCAAGGAGTTCCAGTGTCAGGGAAAACAGAAGTGGCGACAAGGGACAGCCTTGTTTGGTGCCCATGTTAATACTAAAGAGTGTGGACTCAGATCCGTTATATTGTATATAAGCCGCAGGCTCCTGATATAGACAGTGTACACATTTGAGGAACTAAGGGACAAAGCACCAAATGTGCAATAATTTGAATAATTAGTCCCAAGAAAGGGAATCAAATGCTTTGTGTATGTCTAGGTACAACAACATTGCAGGGGTTTTGCTTCTACTGGCTGCTTCTATTATATGAAGGAGCCTGTGCACATTGTTCCCCACCTGTCTGCCCGACATGAAGCCCATCTGGTCTCTAAATGAGATTCGGTATCCCTTTGTATCACTTTGTTTTGCTCCGTGAGAATTTTTTCCAGGATCTTTAGGTCTACGTTTTAATAGTGAGTCAAGCTTATGATTTGTCCAGGAAGTATGGTCTGTGTGAGGCTTTGGTATCATACAGATAGAAGCAAGGTTATTTTCTGATATAAAGTGTGTACCTACTAGTATGCTATTGAGGGCGATTGTGAGTTGAGCAATAATGAGATCTTTAAATTTCCTAAAATATATCACTTAGAAGCCATCAGGACCTGGTCTTTTATTGAGTTTTAGTGTTGTTATAGCTGATAGCACTTCCTCATGTGTGACTTAAGCTTACATAGTTTGCTTGAAACTTTCCAAGATAGAGGGTAGACGCAAGTCTTGGAGTATGCAATCTAACATGATGTTCAGTTTATTAGGAGAAGTGTACAGTTTCTCTCGATTTTTTTTTCTGCTATTTTAGATGGGTTGCATGTGTATGATCTATTGCCTGTTTTAAGTTTGATGGCTTTTCTCTGTAATTCAAGAATTTAGGCCTCCTGGCCAGCATGGAGTCAAGCTTGTTGGCTTTAATGTGCAATTTAAATTTCTACCATCTCAGTTGACTTTCAGTTTAAAATGACAAGCTGAGGTCATATGCATCATATGCTCAGTCACAAAGCATTTTAATTCTATGGTAGGGGGTTGCTTATATTTTTCCACTTTCACAAGGTAGTCCTTTTCCAGAGCTTTTGTTCTTGTAATCTTAGTTTCTTTAGCTGCAATGCTCTTTGTATTCTTATCCTCTTATTACAGCCTTATGAGCTTACCATACTGTCAGGTGCGTTATGGAGTCGTCCAGGACATTGTTTTGAAAGTATTCAGTGAAGTGTTGGCTGAGGGAGTTTAATACGGACTGGTCAGAGTTGAGGGCAGGGTTAATAGACCAGGAGAGAAGGTTATAATTGAGTTAAGGGTAATGAGAAGCGGGTCATGATCAGTCTAGGTAATTGGTTGTATGGTGATTGAGCATAATTGGGGTAGGAGAGTGGTTGAGGTAAGGCAGTGATGTTTCCATGAAAAGGAGTTACCGTATTTTTCGGAATATAAGACACACTTTTTCTCCCCCCAAAGGAGGGGGAGAAAAGTCAGTGCGTCTTATAATCCGAATGGCCATGTGTCACCAGCAAGCAAGTTTAAGTGTAGGCTCCCTCTTTTACACAGCCGCGGGGCATAGAGTCCTGCATCCTCCTGCTTCCTACTTCCTGTTTTTTTGTTCAGCGTGAGATGTGCCGCTGATGAATCAGAGAGGGCGCTATCTCTGCCGACTCTCACCCTGCACTCCCCGATTACAACGGCTGATGTCAGTGCATGGACTGCAGTGCACTGTATCTTTGGCTCCATCCCGTCTCTAACGGCTTCTCATACATCAAAGTAGCTGCAAGCACGTGCCGTGAGAATCCCGTGGAGAATTTCTTTTTCACATCCCCCTCTCCTGTGACTCTCTTCCTCCCTCTCTCCGCTCTGGATTACAGTCCGAGGTCAGCTCTTCGTGCACAGTCTTCACTGTGAAACGGGTATAAACTCTGCAGGGAGAAGCTTGTGTCTGTATGCGTTCTTTGCATTCCACCGTTTGATCAGCTGTTCCATCCGGTCACAGTGAGCAGTGAGTAAGAAGCCTTTGAAAGTTTTTCTGATCATCCCCTCTCCTGTCTGTGTCTCATTCATCTAATTCACTGTGTGCTGGCTTTGGATTCCCCCTACCAGCCTGAGTACATCTCTTCCCCCACACAGGCATCAGGCTGAGGTATTGGGGCATATGAGACTATATAGAAATTCTGGTACACTTTTCTCTATATGGGTGCTACCAGCTGGTGATGGCATTTGTGTGATAAATGGGTGATGTCAGCTGTTGTTAGTGTAGGTTTTTGTAGGAACTTAATAAAAGCATTTGTTACCCAGAAAAAACTTTGGTGTTATCTAGCCACATGAATGAATCCTGCAGCTCACTCACTTGCCTATATTAAGTCATTAATTAGTTCCTTTTAATGATTCATGTCACATTCTGACCACAAAAGAGCAGACAGTGCTAGTAATAGACAGGTGGTGCAAAATGGTTATTTGGGACTTGTGTAAGTTAGTGTAGGTGAGGCAGCATATGTGCAAAGTGTGTGAAATCCTGTTTGAAGAGCTTTGCAGGTAACGATCAATTTAATAGGTTGGCAAGGTGTGTCAGAAAGGGGATGTGCTTTGTTTTTGGGGCATAGTATGTTGCAATAGTAACCTTGCAGTCCTGTATGGAGCCTAAAGGTGGCCACACACCATACACATTTTATAAAATACTGTATATACTCGCAAGCAAGCCGAATTTTTGACCCCCAAAAAAGTGGGTCAAAGGTTGGGGGGTCGGCTTGCTTGCGAGTCGTGATAGAAATGAAGCTCCCACCCCCCGCGGACGCCGATGCTATTACCTTAGCTCGGCGCCGCTTCTATTCCTCTGTACTGCTCGTAATCCACAGCAGCGCGCCCCACGATGGCTGCTGTGATGAGGGAGGGAGCCGTAGAGAGAGAGGAGAGAGCAGTTCCCATAGTTCTCTCCAGGAACCCGAACCCCTCCTTCCTACACCAATTTCTTAGCCACTTATTTAAAGAGAACCCGAGGTGGGTTTGAAGAATATTATCTGCATACAGAGGCTGGATCTGCCTATACAGCCCAGCCTCTGTTGCTATCCCAAACCCCCCTAATGTCCCCCTGCACTCTGCAATCCCTCATAAATCACAGCCATGCTGCTGACAAACAGCTTGTCAGAGCTGGCTGTGTTTATCTCTATAGTGTCAGTCTGCTGCTCTCCCCGCCTCCTGCAGAACTCCAGTCCCCGCCTGCATCCCTTCCCTCGCTGCTGATTGGAGGGAAGGGACGGGGGCAGGGACCGGAGCTATGCAGGAGGCGGGGGAGCAGCTGAGACTGACACTACAGATGTAAACACAGCCTCACAGCATGGCTGTGATTTATGAGGGATTGCAGAGTGCAGGGGGGCCTTAGTGTCGTTTGGGATAGCAACAGAGGCTGGACTGTAAATGCAGATCCAGCCTCTGTATGCAGATAACATTCTTTAAACACACCTCGGGTTCTCTTTAACTCCCTAAACTCCCTTTGTCAGATGTAGCGTGTAGCAATGGCAGTATTTCAGAAAACACCACCTTGGAGGTCCTTGTTTTAAGTTTATCTTCAAGTACCTGAAAAACATTTTTGAGGACTTTCCATCTCCCACTAACTTTGTCATTGGTGCCAATGTGTACCATGACAGCCGAGTCTTCCCCAGCCCCATCCAATAATCTGTCAATTCGTTCCGCTACATGCCGAACCCGAGCACCCGGGAGACAACAGACTGTATGGTATTTACGGTTTCTTCGACAGATTACCCTATCTGTGTGCCTAAAAAATTAATCCCCACCACCAGTATATGTCTAGCCTTAGCTGCACTCCTATTCCCTTTTTTGTTGTAGCGGTCTGCCCCTTGGTTGCTAAGGGACACATCCTGCTGCAGCGTTTCATGGAATTTATTGAACATTATCATCTTTTTTCTACAGTTGGGTTTAATGGTTTAAACATGCATAAATAAGGCACTGGCTCAGAACCCTATCCAGGACTTCCCATCTCTCAGACAACATTTGAACAGATCTGTATGAATAAACCTCTTTCCCGAAGTTTAATATTATTTTGCTCACTTAAAGAGACACTTAAGCCAGAAAAAAAAGTTTTACTCACCAGCCCCCTTCAGCAGTCCTGTGCCCTCACAGCCACTCACTAATCCTCTGGTCCCCCGCTGCCAGCTAGTTTCGTTTTTGCCGATAGGCCCGTCAGGACTGGCCACGCGTAGCTTTTTCCGCATTCCCAACTGCAATTAGCGCTATTGCGGGCAATGTGTACAAAAATACGCGTTGCCAAATTACGAACGGATAGATATGCGGCAACGCGTATTTTTGGACGCGTTGCGCCCCGCAATAGCGCTAATTGCAGTCGGGAATGCTGAAAAAGCTACGCGTGGCCAGTCCTGACGGGCCTGTCGGCAAAAACGAAACTAGCTGGCAGCAGGGGACCAGAGGATTACTCAGTGGCTGCGAGGGCACAGGACTGCTGCAGGGGGCTGGTAGAAGCCCCAGGTGAGTAAAACTCATTTTTTTTTTCTGACGTAAGGTTCACTTTAATAGTCTTTGAGGGTTTTAGACACGTATATGTGCAAAAAATGGGAGGAGGATCTATCAGGATTTTGGTCCAATAAAGGATGGGGGCAAATGTGCGAGGCCACTGCTAACATTGTAAAATCTGCCTGCAAGCCCATAATGAAGTGGCTGTGGACCCTGCCAGGTTGGCCCACATATGGGAAGAGAGAGGAGGGGACCTCAGACTGCTCTGTTAGTGACAGGGAACCATTACACTTTTTTTTTGTTCGTGAAAAAAAATATATATACAGTGCTGCCCATAAGTATTCATAACTAGAGATGGCCCGAACCTCCGATTTTAGGTTCGCGAACCTCCGCAAACGTTTGCAAACTTGCCAACATTCGCGAACCGCCATAGACTTCAATGGGGAGGCGAACTTTGAAAACTAGAAAAAATTATGCTAGCCACAAAAGTGATGGAAAAGATGTTTAAAGGGGTCTAACACCTGGAGGGGGGCATGTATGAGTGGGATAAATGCCAAAAGTCCTGGGGAAAAATCTGGATTTGACGCAAAGCAGCGTTTTAAGGGCAGAAATCACATTGAATGCTAAATTGCAGGACTAAAGTGCTTTCAAACATCTTGCATGTGTATACATCAATCAGGGAGTGTAATTAGAGTACTGCTTCACACTGACACACCAAACTCACTGTGTAACACACCGCAAACAGCTGTTTGCGTAGTGACGGCCGTGCTGGACTGGTGCGCACCATGGCGAGAGTGCAGGTCATGGCAGTGTTCAAGCCCATATGGTCACCGGGCTGTGGTAGATCATTGATAGAACAACAGTGACTGTCCAGCTGATCAAATTTGGTCTGTCCACAATGAAGCAACGACCTTATTATCTTTGGTGTGCCACCCCCCCCCAAGACACTCATATAGCCGGCGTTCATTGTGATACGCAAGCCCCTTCACCGCGGCAAGGTAATGATCGCAAAGGGGAATGTACACATGTACATGCCTTTTTGTTTTGTTGTTGCAGCCGCAGTGCAGCCAGAAAGATTAGGCAGGCATGTACACGCACCAGAAAATTCAGGAATCCGCCTGGAGTCCTGGACCCTGTTGGTGGTGGCGGAGAAGGCAAGCGGCCTGCAGGCAGAGATGGTGATAAAGGTGAAGTACTGAACACTTTTGTGACTTAGGTGACTTCTCTTCTCAGTGACAATGCCTCCAGCTGCGCTGAAGGTCCTTTCAGACAGGACGCTTGAGGCAGGGCAAGACAGAATTTGCATGGCAAATTGGGACAGCTCTGGCCACAGGTCAAGCCTGCGCACCCAGTAGTCCAAGGGTTCATCATCGCTGCTCACAGTGTCTACAGCCACACTCCAGGCCAGGTAGTCGGCTACCTGCCGGTCCAGGCGTTTGTGGAGGGTGGATCCGGAATGGCTAAGGCGAGGCATTGTACTAAAGAATGTCTGCATGTCCGACATCACCATGTACCACGGGATTTAATAGCACAAGCCCCCTGCGACACCTGCAGCGGTTGTTCTTCTGCCGCCACCTCTTCCTCCTCCACAGAAACACCTTCCTCATCATCCGAATCTGACGCCTCTTCTTCCCCACACGGCTCTTCTTCCTCCTCCTCCCCCCGCTGTGCTGCCACAGGTGTTGAGGAAACATCTGGTTCTGATGTGAATTGATCCCACAACGCTTCCTGCTGTAACTTCCTCTTCCTGCTCCTCCACAGCTTGATCCACCACTCTACGCACGGCACGCTCCAGGAAGTAAGCGTAGGAAATCAAGTTGCTGATGGTGCCTTCACTGCGACTCACCAGGTTGGTCGCCTCCTCAAACGCCTGCATGAGCCTGCATGCATTTCGCATCAGTGTCCAGTTCGGGGGCCAGAACATCCCCATGTCCCCAGATTGTGTCCTTCTACTGTAAATGTACAGGTAATGGTTGATGGCTTTCTCCTGTTCTAGCAGGCGAGAGAACATGAGCAGGGTCGAATTCCAGCGAGTCGGGCTATCACGTATCAAGCGTCTCACCGGCAAGTTGTTTCTCCGCTGAATGTCCGCAAAGTGTGCCATGGCCGTGTAAGACCGCCTGAAATGCCCACACAACTTCCTGGCCTGCTTCAGGACGTCCTGAGTACTTTGACACAAATCTTTGAATGACTAGATTAAGAACATGTGCCAGCTTTCCCAAATTGAAAGCGGAAAGGAGATTGCTGCCGTTGTCACACACCACGTTTCCGATCTCCAGCTGGTGCGGGGTCAGCCACTGATCCACCCGTTTAAGAGCAGCCAGGAGAGCTGGTCCAGTGTGACTCTCCGCTTTGAGGCAAGACATGTCTAAGATGGCGTGACACTGTCGTACCTGGCATGCAGCATAGGCCCTGGTGAGCTGGAGCTGTGTAGCTGGAGAGGAGATTGCGGCACCAGCCAAGGAGGAGGAGGATGATGACGACAGCGAAGAGGAGGTGGCAGGAGGCCTGCCTGCAAGCCGCGGAGGTGTCACAAGTTGGTCCGCTGCACAGCCACGTACTCCCTGCTTGTCATCGGTCACCAGGTTGACCCAATGGGCTGTGTAAGTAATGTAGCGGCCCTGACCGTCCTTGGCAGACCAGGCATCCGTGGTCAGGTGGACCCGTGACCCAACGCTGTGTGCCAGAGATGACACCACTTGCCTCTCCACTTCACGGGTAGTTTGGGTATCGACTTTTTAGAGAAATTGCGGCATGGCATTTTCTACTGTGGTGTCCCAATGGCCACAAATTTACGTAAGGCCTCAGAGTTCACCAGCTTGTATGGTAACAGCTGGCGAGCTAACAGTTCCGTCACGCCAGCTGTCAGACGCCGGTCAAGGGGGCGACTGGCAGAAATTGGCTTCTTCCGCTAAAAAATTTCCTTTACGGACACCTGGCTGCTTTGGGCAGAGGAGCAGGAACCGCTCAAGGTCAGAGGCGGAGTGGAGGAGGGTGGCTGTGAAGGTGAAAGGGAGAAAGCGGCTGAAGACGCTGCACCTGGAGGAGGAGGAGGAGGGTGGCTTTTCTTTTGTGTGCTGCTTTTCCTCAGGTGATCTTCCCATTGCAGTTTGTAGCTTTTCTCCAGGTGCCTTCGTAAGGCACTTATCCCTACGTGGGTGTTGGCCTTTCCACGGCTCAATTTTTGCTGGCAGAGAGTACAGATGGCTTTGCTCCGATCTGAGGCACACGCACTAAAAAATTTCCAAACCGCTGAGCCCCCCTGGGGTGATGGCACTATGGTGGCCTCAGCAGCTGACGTTGAAGGGCATGTTGGCTGGCTGTCCATAGGCGGCGATACATGGCGCCGGACGCTGCCACCAGCTGTTTCTGACGTCGAGCTTCCCCTGCTTCTTTCAGCAACTAGTCTCCTCCTACTCCTCTCTCACTCCCCCTCTGAACTGTCCCCCTGTTCATCTCCTTTATTGGGAACATACGTGGGATTCGTATCATCATCATCGTCATCATCATAATCATCCTGCCCAGCTTCGCTTGTCTCAGACACCTCCAAAACTGCACCAACAGCAGGTACTTCATCATCCTCATCCTCACACGTTACGTCCATAGTGTCGACTAACTCACACATGAGGTGGTTTAACTTGCTTAGCGCCTTCATCTTGTTGTTGCACTAGTGGCTGAGAATTAGTGATTTCACCACCAAATAACTCCTGCGAAGTGTCAAATGCAGCGGATGTGGTGCTTGTAGTAACGCTGGTGGCTGCAGGAGATGAGGTGTTCTGTGTTAAATAGTCAACCACGTCCTGACAATCTTGGGAGTTGATGGCATGTGCTATCACTTCAACACGACCTCGCACAGACCTGCTGGTGCCGGGTGGCCTTCCTCTGCCTCTTCCTCTACCTTGTTTGTCCGTTTTGTCCATCTCGGGGGGGGGGGATGCTAGGTATATGCTGAGATGAGGTGGGTTCACTGAACACAACAGCTAGGTATATGCTGTGATGAAGTGGGTTCACTGAACACAAAAGGTAGGTACAGTGGGTTGCAAAAGTATTCAGCCCCCTTGAAGTTTTCCACATTTTGTCACATTACTGCCACAAACATGCATCAATTTTTATTGGAATTCCACGTGAAAGACCAATACAAAGTGGTGTACACAGGAGAAGTGAAACGAAAACCGTACGTGATTCCAAACATTTTTAACAAATCAATAACTGCAAAGTGGGGTGTGCGTAATTATTCGCCCCCCTAAATCAATACTTTGTAGAACCACCTTTTGCTGCAATTACAGCTGCCAGTCTTGTAGGGTATGTCTCTACCAGCTTTGCACATCTAGAGACTGAAATCCTTGCCCATTATTCTTTGCAAAACAGCTCCAGCTCAGTCAGATTAGATGGACAGCGTTTGTGAACAGCAGTTTTCAGATCTTGCCACAGATTCTCGATTAGATCTGGACTTTGACTGGACCATTCTAACACATAGATATGTTTTGTTTTAAACCATTCCATTGTTGCCCTGGCTTTATGTTAAGGGTCATTTTCCTGCTGGAAGGTGAAATTCCGCCCCAGTCTCAAGTCTTTTGCCAGTCTCCAAGGGGTTTTCTTCCAAGCTTGCCCTGTATTTGGCTCCATCCATCTTCCCATCAACTCTGCTCAGCTTCCCTGTCCCTGCTGAAGAGATGCACCACGCCCCCCCCCCCCCCCCCGAGCATGATGCTGCCACCACCATATTTGACAGTGGGGATGGTGTGTTCAGAGTGATGTGCAGTGTTAGTTTTCCGCCACAAGTAGCGTTTTGCGTTTTAGCCAAAAAGTTCCATTTTGGTCTCATCTGACCAGAGCACCTTCTTCCACATGGTTACTGTGTCCCCCACATGGCTTGTGGCAAACTGCAAACGGGACTTCTTATGCTTTCTGTTAACAATACCTTTCTTCTTGCCACTCTTCCATAAAGGCCAACTTTGTACAGTGCATGACTAATAGTTGTCCTATGGACAGAGTCTCCCACCTGAGCTGTAGATCTCTGCAGCTCGTCCAGAGTCACCATGGGCCTCTTGACTGCATTTCTGATCAGCGCTCTCCTTGTTCGGCCTGTGAGTTTAGGTGGATGGCCTTGTCTTGGTAGGTTTACTACATACTCCTTCCATTTCTGAATGATCGCTTGAACAGTGCACTGTGGGATGTTCAAAGCTTTGGAAATCTTTTTGTAGCCTAAACCTGCTTTAAATTTCTCAATAACTTGATCCCTGACTTGTCTTGTATGTTCTTTGGACTTCACGGTGTTGTTGCTCCCAATATTCTCTTAGACAACCTCTGAGGCCCTCACAGAGCAGCTGTATTTGTACTGACATTAGATTACACACAGGTGCACTCTATTTAGTCATTAGCAGTCATCAGGCAATGTCTATAGGCAACTGACTGCACTCAGATCAAAGGGGGCCGAATAATTATGCACACACAACTTTGCATTTATTTATTTGTAAAAAATGTTTGGAATCCTGTATGATTTTCGTTCCACTTCTACTGTGTACACCACTTTGTGTTGGTCTTTTATGTGGAATTCCAATAAAATTGATTCATGTTTGTGGCAGTAATATGACAAAATGTGGAAAACTTCAAGGGGGCCGAATACTTTTGCAACCCACTGTATATGCTGTGAGGTGGGTTCACTGACCACAACAGCTAGGTATATGCAGTGAGGTGGGTTTACTCAACACAAAAGGTAGGTATATGCTGTGAGGTGGGTTCACTCAACACAAAAGGTAGTGTGATATTCAGGGGGACTGGGACTCCCAGCCAGCACGCAGGAGACGGTCAGTTCAAAGCACAGTTCATTTATTGAATGCTCAAACAAACAAGCTTCATTAATCAGCATCAAATATCAAAGAAAGAGAGGCTTACTTCAGCCACATGAGAGCATCCAAGTGTCCACAGCAAACGTATAGTCCACAGGAAAAGAAAGTCCACAAATCCTGCACAGTCCAGCCTTGTTTCCTCACGGAAAGCTGTGAATATTACTCCAAATAGGGGTGTAAGTCCTGCTGCACACACACAGGCTTGCAGCACACACAGGCTTGCAGCTCACTGCTGCACACACTCAGCCTGAGTGCACAGGTGTGCACCTGACTTATTTCCTGCCTTCCTGCTGGGCAGGTAGGAAAATCTGGTCTGTATCCGGGTGGAGTGAGCGGCTCGCCTATTCCATCCTTCTCACTCCTGAGTCCAGCCCTGAAACTGCTCATCAAAGATAGCAACCTTGGTTGCTAATAAAAAATCCTGGACTCATTTCCGGATACAGACAGGATTCACTGAGACCAAACAATACAGGCAGGAGAAATGTACCGTCCATCCAGGACCTGTCAAAGTGGTCCTGTACAGTAGGTATATGCTGTGAGGTAGGTTCACTGAACACAAAAGGTAGGTATATGCAGTGATAAGGTGGGTTAACTAAACACAACAGGTACTAGGTATATGCAGTACTGGGTATTACAATGTGCACCTGTCACACAGGTAGTCACTGAATGTGCTGGGTCTGGCTGGCAGTGGCACACACACAGTATGAATTAGCAAGGCTGTCTATGCAACACAAGTGTCAGTGGGACACACAGAAAAAAAATAGATCACAAGAACAAGATTAGCTCTCAAAAGAGCTGTTGTGGGGTTCTATTATAGCAATAAGAATCAGCCAGGAGCAAGCTAACAAGCCAAGAGCCTAACTAATCTTTCCCTAGGAGAAACAGTCTTCAGCAGCTTGCCCTTCTCTCACTATAGCAGGCACATGAGTGAGTGTGATGGCCGGCAGGGTCAAAGTTGACCCTAATGGTGCACTATGGGGGCGAACCAAACTTTCGGATAAGTTTGCCTTAGATGGCGAACGCGAACCACTGGAAGTTCGCCTGGAACCGTTCGGGCCATCTCTATTCATAACCCTGGCAGATTTTGACTTAGTTATTCAACCAGCAAGTTATTTTTTGATGGTAAATGACAGGATTTGTCCCAAAATATAAGATGATGTACAAAAGGCATTGTGGAAAAAACACATTTCTTTTTCAGTCAAGGACCGGGTCAACATACTTCAGAGACTGCTGGGGGGGCGGATTCATAAAGTGATGTTGAAAAACATTACATTGAATCTAGGTATTGATAGTAGTATGTATAGTATGTTTGGGGGCCAGTGAAAAAGCCTCGGGGCTGCATTCGGCCCGCGGGCCTTAGTTTGAGGACCACTGTTCTATACCATTCCAAATAGTCCAAGCTATTCTAAAGCATCACAATTACCCTGATTAATTGGGAACCGCTTTTTTTAAAGGGAAGGTTCAAGCAAAAAAAAAAATGAGATTCACTTACCTGGGGCTTCTACCAGCCCCATGTAGCCATCCTGTGCCCTCGTAGTCACTCACTGCTGCTCCAGTTCCCCGCTGGCAGCTTTCTGACCTCGGAGGTCAGGGCCACATTGCATACATTTTTACGCATTCCAGTTAGTGCAGGAACAAAAATTTACGCGTTTCACCACTAACGCGTAAAAATGTATGTGTTAATGTTCCTGCACTAGCGGGAATGTGTAAAAATGTACGCAATTTGGCCCTGACCTCCGAGGTCAGAAAGCTGCCAGCGGGGGACTGGAGCAGCAGTGAGTGACTACGAGGGCACAGGATGGCTGCATGGGGCTGGTAGAAGCCCCAGGTAAGTGAATCTCATTTTTTTTTTTTGCTTGGACCTTCCCTTTAATCAATTCAACAGGTGAAAAACAGCAGCTCTCTGCAGTTGGTTTGTGGTCAGTCATGGCTAAGACAAAGGAGCTCAGTGAGGCTGCACATTGTGGCTGATCACAAGTCAGGAAAGGGCTACAAGGCAATTTATAAATGTGTTCCAGTGGCTACAGTGCAAAGTATTATTAAAAAATACAAGATGTTCTGCACTGTGGAAACTCTAAGAGGACGTGGTCGGAAGTCAAAAGTGACACCTATGCTGGCCAGGAGGATAGTGAGAGAGGTGATAAAGAATCCACCACCAAGGCCATCCTGGTGAATCTGAGCTCTGCTGGTGGCAATGTCTCAAGGCAGACAATCCAATGGACACTGCACACTGCTGGATTCCACTGATGCAGGACAAAGTCACCACTTCTCCAGATAAGGCACACAAAAGCTTGCTTGGCCATTGCAAATGCTAATCTGAACAAAGAAGACTTCTGGTCTTCTGTGAAACAAAAATGTAATTGTTTGGGCACAATGTTTTGTTCATTTGGCATAAAAAATAAGCCTTCAACCCAAAGAACACCATCCCCACTGTCAAACATGGAGGTAGGAACCTTATGCTTTGGGGTTGTTTTTTCAGCCAATGGACCAGGGAACCTAATCACAGTAAATGGCACCATGAAAAAAGAGCAATACATGAGGATTCTCAACGAGAACATCAGGTAGTCTGCAGAAAAACTTGGCCTTTGCCAATGTCCACCAATGGACATTTCAGCAGGACCATGACTCAAAATGCACTGCAAAAGTGCTGAAGAAATGGTTAGCAGACAACAACATTAACGTTTTGGAGTGGTCCAGCCAGTGTCCTGACTTGAATCCAATTGAGAATCTGTGGAGGGAGCTAAAGATCAGGATGATGGCAAGAAGACCCTACAACCTGAAACATTTGGAACGCATTGCTAAAGATGAATTTGCAAAAATACCCATGGAGACATGCTAAAAGCTGGTCTGTAATTATAGGAAGCATTTGATTGCTGTAATAGCTAATAAAGGCTTTTCTATTGATTTATCGAGAAGGGTATGAATAATTTTGGGCTGGACACTTTTTGCTCCAATGTAAACAAAAGCTGAGAAATGTTTTTTTTCCCACAATAATTCCTCTTGATTGTAAGCCTCTGGCAGGGTCCTCCCTTCGCTAGTGTAATCTACAGGATTGTGTGCTCCTTTCCTATCACAGCCTGTTCTTGTATTACTGGGCCTACCTAACCAACCCATATCGCAGGATCATGTATTTTGTACCATTTGCCTTGTATAACTTTGTTCTATGTTGTATAACCTTATGTCTGTCATCCTTGTATCATTGTATATGTTTATTGTCCAGCGCTGTGTATTATGTTGGCGCTTTATAAATACATTAAATAATAATTGTACGTTGTCTTATCTTTTGGGAGACACCTATGTCATTTCCGGTCAAAAAAATTACTTGCTGGTTGAATGAAAGTAACTTTATGTCAACATTTGCCAGGGGTATGAATAATTATGGGCAGCACAGTATATACATGTGTGGATCAATTATTTGTTTGTTTTTTACTTAACCACTTAACCACTGAGGGGTTTTACCCCTTGAACAGCAGAGCAATTTTCACCTTTCAGCGCTCCTTCCATTCATTCGTCTATAACTTTATTATTACTTATCGCAATGAAATGAACTATATCTTGTTTTTTTCACCACCAATTAGACTTTCTTTAGGTGGGACATTATGCCAAGAATTATTTTATTCTAAATGTGTTTTAATGGTAAAATAGGAAAACATTTGGGAAAAATTTTTTTCAGTTTTCCGCCATTATAGTTTTTAAATAATGCACGCTACTGTAATTAAAACCCATGAAATGTATTTGCTCATTTGTCCCGGTTATAAAACCGTTTAAATTATGTCCCTATCACAATGTTTGGCGCCAATATTTTATTTGGAAATAAAGGTGCATTTTTTTCAGTTTTGCATCCATCCCTAATTACAAGCCCGTAGTTTATAAAGTAACAGTGTTATACCCTCTTGACATAAATACCGTATTTTCCGCCGTATAAGACGCACTTTTTCTCCCCAAAAAATGGGGAGAAAAAGTCCCTGCGTCTTATACGGCAAAGGCAGGGAATCCCCAACTTGCGAACGCCCGCCGCTATAAACCGCCGCCATTGGGGATTCCCTGCCTGTGTGGGGAATCACTGTGCCTGGCTCCCCCGCGTGCCTTAGCGTTTCCCCTCTATTTACCTCCTGCCCCCCTCCATGTGCGCATCTCCCCCCCCCCCCCCCCCCGTGTCTCCGATGTGCCCGATGTAAATATTTCCCCCCTCCGGGTCTGCAGCTACAGCGGCTTACCTAATACATGCCGCCGCGAAGTCTGCAGACAGCCGGCTACTCCATATGTTTCCTCTACTGCGCGGCCTGTACTGATTGCGTCATCAGTAGCCGCGCAGTAGAGGAAACATATGGAGTAGCCGGCTGTCTGCAGACTTCGCGGCGGCATGTATTAGGTAAGCCGCTGTAGCTACAGACCCGGAGGGGGGAAATATTTACATCGGGCACATCGGAGACACGGGGGGGGGGGGGGGAACGGGAAGATGCGCACATGGAGGGGGGCAGGAGGTAAATAGAGGGGAAACGCTAAGGCACGCGGGGGAGCCAGGCACAGTGATTGCCCACACAGGGGGGAAGGATTTACAGCGGGCATATCTGAGACGCGGGGGGCGGGTTGAGATGCGCACATGGAGGGAGGAAAATAGAGGGGAAAAGCTGAGGCATGCGGGGAGGCAGTCAAAGAATGACACGTGGGGGAGCCAGGACACAGGAGGACACATGGAGCCAGCCAGGACACATGGAGCCAGTCAGGACACATGGAGCCAGCCAGGACACATGGAGCCAGCCAGGACACATGGAGCCAGCCAGGACACATGGAGCCAGCCAGGACACATGGAGCCAGCCAGGACACATGGAGCCAGCCAGGACACATGGAGCCAGCCAGGACACATGGAGCCAGCCAGGACACATGGAGCCAGCCAGGACACATGGAGCCAGCCAGGACACATGGAGCCAGCCAGGACACATGGAGCCAGTTAAGACACATGGAGCCAGTTAAGACACATGGAGCCAGCCAGGACACATGGAGACAGGACACAGGAGGACACATGGAGACAGGACACAGGAGGACACATGGAGCCAGCCAGGACACATGGAGCCAGTCAGGACACATGGAGCCAGCCAGGACACATGGAGCCAGCCAGGACACATGGAGCCAGCCAGGACACATGGAGCCAGCCAGGACACATGGAGCCAGCCAGGACACATGGAGCCAGCCAGGACACATGGAGCCAGTTAAGACACATGGAGCCAGCCAGGACACATGGAGACAGGACACAGGAGGACACATGGAGACAGGACACAGGAGGACACATGGAGCCAGCCAGGACACAGGAGGACACATGGAGCCAGCCAGGACACAGGAGGACACATGGAGCCAGCCAGGACACAGGAGGACACATGGAGCCAGGACACAGGAGGACACATGTGGAAGACAGGACACATGGGGAGAAGGGGCACACAGGACACATGGGGGAGAGGACACAGGAGGACACATGTGGGAGATGGCACACAGAAGGACAGATGGGGCACACAGGTGGAGAGATAAGGTACACGGGAGGACACAACATGTACAAAGACGCTCCTGGAATATAGACGCACCAGATTTAATATATATTTTTTTTCCCAGGTTTTTGCCCTCTAAACTTGGGTGCGTCTTATATTCCGGAGCGTCTTATACGGCGCGAAATACGGTATTTAAAAAGTTCAGTCCCTAAGGTAACTATTTGTTTTTTGTTTTTTTTTATTGTATTTTTTTTAATTACAAAAAAAATAAATTGGGGAGTGTGGGAGGTAATGAGTTAATTTATTGTGTAAAACTAATGTATTTGTATATGTAAAATGCTTTAGGTGTAGTTTTACTATTCATATATTATACAGTGAGTTTGTGTTCATACGACCTGTAAGCGTCCGGAAGGACGCTTTCAGGAAGCACTATGAGGCTGGGAAAATCACAATGATTGCGCTGTTTCTCATAGAAACAGCAGATCATTGCGGGGGCTTAGATCAACGAACGGGAATGGATTTTCCCGTTCATTAATCTCCGGGCGAGCGGGCGGCGCCGTGCACGAGCGGCGGGAGTGCAGCAGCGCGGGAGGTACGGACTTCTCCTTCCCTTGGTTTTATAAGGGTGGAAAAAGGGATGGAGAAATCCGTACTGCGGGGGGTAAAGTGGTTAATTATAGTTGGGTTGTTTTTTTTTGCTTAAAGTGGACATGAACTCTTGCACAGGACAGAAGGAAAACATAGAGAAATGCACCCTGTGTGTATATAGCGAGTTTAGCCTGTCTAATTCCCCCTCATTTGTGTCTAATCACAAGTTGTAATTTGATCTCTACCCTGTGCCACATGACTGCCACAGCAGAGATGCATATGTTACGGCCAGAACCCGAAGTTTGGCCACTTCTAGTTCTGGCCGGCCACTTCGGGTTCTGGCCGGCCAATGTGCGAAGTGGCCGCTGCGCTGCGGCCAATGTGAGAAATGGAAATATTCCTGTAACATTAATGTATCTTCTGGCCGCAGCGCAGCGGGCAAATGTATCACAACTTAGTTAATTTAATGCAATTAAGCCGGCGGCAATGTAACAGATAAAGCCGACTTCGGGTTCTGGCCGTAACACAGATAAGATTATTTGAAAGCACTGGCTGTTAATATGTCTGCTTCCATGAAAGCAGGAAGTAGAAACATTGCAGATTTATTTTAGGATTTGTATCAGCTGTAACATAACAATGTTTTTTTGTTTAAAGTTAATTATGTTGTTGAATATCTTGTAGAGCAGAGAGGACATTCTGAGTTCAGGTCGTACTTAATTGCTTGAAGTTCTTAAATTGTTTTGTTTTCAAAGGTATGATGTTGAACTGTTTCAGAGGATTGAACACCTAATTGGTAAGAAGCTTCCAGCATTCCCTACCCAAGAGGAGGAAGTGATGTTGCTTAATGAGAGGGTAGCTGAAGCTCAAAGATTTGCTCGCATTGTAAGTTATTTTCCCAAATATACGTAGATAGTCTTTTCTCTTCACACACTATTATGATTCAAAAATTGCCTAATGTGACTGAAAACTGATACTTGGGTCAAACCAGAGAATGAAAAAGTAATTTATCGTAGTTTAGAACCTATCCTATAACTTGATATAACACATCCCATAATATTTAAAGAGGAACTGTAGTGAAAGTAATGTAATGTATAACATTGTTTTTTTTTCAATATTCATTTATAAATTATTTAGTAATTGTTTGCCCATTGTAAAATCTTTCCTTTCCCTGAATTACATTCTGAAATTTATCACAGGTGACGACGTCTTTAGTCAGGTGATCTCTGTGGAATGTGTGGTTACTGAGATTTCTGGTCTCCCAGAATGCTCCAAAGGGGGCCATACACTTATAGATTTGCAGCAGATTCAACCATCAGATTGATTTCTGTCAGATGCCTGTCAAGTCTAATCTGACAGGAATCTATCTGGTGTGTATCACACACAAGGAAGATATTTCCAATAGATGTCAGAATGAAATATATTGAAAATCCATCTAGATGCATTATTGGACCATTAGACCCAATGCAACTCTGTGGGCCATCGATCTACTGCCAGCAACAGAGCTTATAGGTATAGGAAGTGTTTCTGATGCTGAAACAAGGAAAATTTCTGTAAAAGTGGGTACCCTGAATAATTTACTGCTTACTACTATATGTCAATATAAAAAACAAGTTGTCCCCCACATGTCCCTTATTAAAAACATAGAGGAAAATATCCTAATTGCATGCAAATTCCACAATAAACATCACTATTTTGTACTTTCATATAATTGTTACTGTGAGGCTGGACACCCACTTGCAATTGCAAAATCACTCTCAAAATGCGAAGTGATTTTTTTCAACTTAAAAATTAGCGATTTAGAGTGAAGTAATTTTGGACCATCACTTTTGGACCACCGCAGGTTCCGCGTTTCCAATTTTGGCAAATCGCAGTTGCTCTCTGGGCTCTGCTGCATTGACTTTAATTAGCCAGGGGTAAAAGACCTGTAGTGGGGTATAGACCTTGGAAACTCCTTGAGTATGCAAGTATAGAATGGAACATTCCCCTGCCTGCAGAAAAAGTGTGAGACATAAGGTGCATTTTATCTCGAGAAGGGGGAGCCTCTGGATCCTTATGAGGCTTCCCTCGTCTCCCTCAGCCCATCTCCTGGCAGCCCTCAGTGACAATAATATTTACCTTTGTCTGCAGGCGCAGTAGTGGTTATCCGCTCAGGCTTCGGGGGAAATAGCAGGCCAGATCAGATCCGCTCTACACCACAGAAGACTCACACCGCAGGGAGGACCTGATCGGGTGCTCTTTCCGCCGAAGCCCAAGGGGAAGCTGATACTGCTCCTGCGCAAGGCTCCAACAAGCGGCGACAAGGTAATGTTTTGGGGAGCCAGCATTGGATCTCCTTTAGTGAGGAAGAAGCTTCCCGATCCTGAGGTAATAGGGCACTTTGTCTCTTCAGGTACACTTTAATTCTATTTAATTTCACTCCTTGCCCTGCACAGTGTCCCATATGCCTCAGCTTAAAGCAAAACTTTTTTTTTTCATTGACCAAAATGTTTATTATGTAGAAAAGAGCAGTAGAAAAGGATATACAAACATATACAAGCAGTAGTAATAACTGTAGGGTACATAGTTAATTTACAGAATCTCGTAGAATCTTATAACAAGGTAAACACAGTATAGAATATATGGAGAAGGCTTAACATAAGAGTATACTATATGAAACATACCCAGAGGCCATATCTTAAGTAAATCTAAGGTGTATGGTAAAAGAAGATGAGAGGTGTTAAAACTGGAGAGTAAGAGAAGAGTACGTCTCCACTTGTTTGTTGAAAGGAGTTCTCAAGAGAAAAGTGAGGTAGCCATACAGAAGAGCAGGAGGCGTTAGGCATTAGCTTGTAAGGTTTATGTGGATAAGCTAACGAGCATATCAGTTGACGTTATTCATCCATCTATCCCAAAGTTTGTTAAATTTAGATGGGCAGCCCCTATGTTGATATACTAATTTTTTAAGAGGAAGAACATTTTTAACCTTAACTTTCCAGTCGAGAATCGTAGGGATAATAGGGGATAGCCATCTAAAAGCTATACACAATTTAAGCATGAATAAGGTTTCCAGTAAGAAATATTTGTCAAACTTGTTTGTCTTGGTTATATATATTAAGGATACAGCTTTTAATGTCTAAGGAGGCCGGGGATCCCATAGTGTCGTGTAGGAAGTTCACAGCTTGTTTCCATAGGTCAGCTATTGGGGGACAAAGCCATATTAGATGTAGAAAGGAAGGGTCGGGCTGTGCACATTTGGGGCATGAGTTTGGAGTGTTCTGAGAGTATTGTGAAATGCGGCTGGGGGTGAGGTAGCTTTGGTGAATTATGTAGAGTTGGGACAGGCGGTCTCTAATACAGGGGGATACATGTCGAGTGGCGGTCAGACAGTCTTCCCATTCTTCCTCATCTATTTGAATATCTGGTTGCAACCATTTTTCTTTGGATTTTTCCACTATTGGGCCTGAGATCTGTTCATTGAGTACATTATATAAGGTACCAATATGGTGAGGGAGTGGGCCATCTTTAAGGAAGTCCATAAGGGTTGAGTTTTCAGTGAGTGGGAGTCCGTTGGGAAATTGGAAACCCAGGGCATGCTTCAGCTGTAGGTACATATAGTGGAATTGCAGAGGTAACGAATAACGACCTTGAAGGTCCGCATAGGGGAGAAGGGTTGAATGCTTAATTATTTGACCCAGGTAGTGGATACCCTTGTCTGCCCAACAGCTGGTATTGTTAAGTTTGAGTAGTTCGGGAAGTTTGGGGTTTTGCCAGAGGGGTGTATAAAATTCCCAGACCGGAGAGGACATTAATCTACCTGCAGTGCGCCAGATTTTTGAGGCTTGGAGAAGGATCGTGTTTGGTGGAGTTTGAGAGATTCGGGTGCCCTTTAGCAGAGCAACGGGTAGGTTATTGGAGCTATCTGTGGAGGAGAAACCCAGTAAATCTGGGGATTGCAGGAAGTTTGTTACGAACCAGTGGGCTAGCTGTTCTAACTGGGAGGCAATATAGTACAAAAAGGGGGATGGTAAAGCTATTCCACCCAAAGAGGTGGGACATTGTAGTATCGCATGCCTGAGTTTGGCCCGGGATTTATTCCATACTATTGATAGGAAGAGGGATCTGATTTTATTGAAGAAGAACAAAGGCAAATGTACAGGTGAGTTGTGTGGTATGTAAAGGATTTTAGGCATGAGGACCATTTTAAGCAAGTTAGTTCGGCCCATGACGGATAAGGGCAATTTTGTCCAGGACAGTTTGTGTTGAGTGAGTGGTAGTAAGGGAACGACGTTGTCCTGGTAGTATTTAGCTGCTGAGGCTTGGACCACTACTCCAAGATACTTGAAAGAAGTGACTACTTGAAGGGGACATGGTAGCGAGGAGGCCGAGATCTCCCGATCATCCAGGGGGAGTATGGCAGATTTGTTCCAATTTATTGATAAACGTGAGTATTCTCCCATCTCAGTGATCAATTCAAAGGCTATGTTAAGAGAGTTATGGGGGTCTGCCAGGTATAAAATCGTGTCATCAGCGTATTGGCTGATTTTCGCCTCGGTGGTGCCAATTTTAAGGCCTACTATTCGTGGATCTGCTCGGATCTTACATGCTAGAGGTTCGGCAGAAAGAGCATATAGTAAGGGGGAAAGGGGGCAGCCTTGCCTAGTACCCCTACTTATAGGAAAGGGGTCTGAAATATTAGAGTTGGTGCAGATTTGGGCCATGGGGTTTGTATATGGAGGATTTGCACCCATTTAATGAAATTATCGCCGAACCCAAACCTGGAAAGTGTGGCTAGTAATAACGGCCATGCTACGGCATCAAATGCCTTAGCGGCGTCCAGAGAAACCACTACTCTGTTGCCTTTGTTGATGTGGTTGGCTTGGAGATTTGCGTATAGTCTCCTAATATTAATAGAGGTTTTTTTGCCGGGCATAAAGCCAGTTTGGTCGTTATGGATAAGGGATAGAATGACTTTGCTCAGTCTTGCAGCAAGTATTTTAGCTAAAATTTTGACGTCAGTTGGAAGTAAGGAGATAGGCCGGTAGGAGTCACATAGTGATAAGTCCTTTCCAGGCTTGGGAATCAGTATAATAAGAGCGGTGCACATGGAGGCCGGAAGAGCGCCCTGTTCAAATGCAGATTGGAAGGTTTGGAGGAGAGGGGTGGAGATAATTTCAGAAAATCTCTTAAGGACTTCACTAGGAATACCGTCTATTCCAGGGGCCTTTTTGTTAGGGAGCGAGTGGACAGCAGTTTCTAATTCCTCTAAGGAGATGGGGGCATCCAGTAGTTCCACTTGATCTGGGGTGAGACGGGGAAGGGAAATTTCAGACAAGAAGATCTCGGCCTCCTCGCATGTAAAGTTGGATTTAGCAGTGTATAGGTCTTGAAAATAAGCGGCAAAGCACCTGTTAATTGGTACTGGACCCGTAATTATTGAGGACATTGTGTCCTTAATGTTGCTGATGCAGCCTGTGGAGCTTCTGCTTCTAGCCATCCTGGCAAGTATTGTACCGTTTTTTTCACCCTGTTCATAGAATGTTTGTTTGTAGAAAAAGGCTTTAGCCTGTGCTTTTCCCTTTAATATACGGGAAAGTTGGGCTTGTTCCCTTTTCCAGGCACTTTTGTTCACCTAAGAGGGATCTGACGTATAGGTTTGTTCTAGTATGAGGATATTGGCCTGGAGTTCAGAGATAGATTTGTTTCTTTTTTTAAAGTGTGACACCGCACTAATGAGACTTCGCAGGTAGGGTTTAAAGGTATTCCAGACAAGTGCTTTGTCGCCTTCCTCCCTGTGTATGTAAAAAAATATGTCAGTTTATCAATCAACCAATCATCCGAGGTGAACAGAGATAACCAAAAAGGGGTAAATTTCCAGGTAAATTGCATGGGTGAATCATCCCAAGATATTGTCATACAGATTGGAGAGTGATCGGATACTATACGGGGAAGAAACTCCGAGGACAGTATTACTGGCAGTAAATTCTTGGAGACAAAAAAATAGTCCAGTCTGGATAAAGTATTGTGGGAGGCTGAAAAGCATGAATATTGTTTAGATGTGGGGTGTAAATGTCTCCATACATCAACCAAGGACATCTCAGACATTAGATGGGCAAAGGCAGTTGATTTGTTCAATGCAGCAGGAAATCTGTCCATAGCAGGGTTACAAACCGTGTTAAAATCGCCCACCCAAATGGTGGGACATAAGGGTAGTGCTGATGTAAAGGCCAGACCTTCTTTTAGGAGTAGTGAGGAATAAGGAAGGGGGGGGGATAAAGAAGGTAAGTAAAGATATAGGTTTGTTATAGAGCAGACCATATAAAAAAATCTGCCGTATTGATCAATTTTGACAGTGTGACTGGAAAGGGACAGATTTCCTGATGAGAACCGACAACCCCCTAGAATATTGAGAGAATTCTGAGTGGTATGCCTTGCCCACCCACTGTCTTTCCAATGTTTTGGATTTGCTACCGGTAATATGTGTTTCAATTAAAACGAGGATATCTGGCTTCTTCTTGTTCAAATAATTCAAGGCAGTGGAGCGCTTAATAGAATCATTTAATCCTCTCACATTCCAGCATATTATATTTAAGCTATTAGTACTTGGGGCCATCTGGTGGGCTGAGTGGGTATGTGGAGAAAACATAAGGGTAAAGAGAAGGAGAAAGGGTATACATCATTTTAAAGCTATATTGGGACTGTGTTGTGAAGAACAAGAACATTCTTGTATGGTCAATGAGTAAATTAAAAAGCAACAACATAACTGACAAAAACAAACCCAGGTAAACACCCTGCTTCACTATAACAGCTTCAAGAAAGCCCTCAAAACTCACCTTTTCACTCTGGCCTACTACCCCTCACAAGTGCTCTAAACCTACAGCTGAACTCTGGTCCCCTACCATTCGTGTCCTTACCTCTCCCTCTAGATTGTAAGCCTTTGGGCAGGGTCCTCCTCCTTTTGTGTCCTACCTGATCTGGCACCTCCATTACTGTGAACCCATGCCATGCATTTGAGTGAACCTAACTTGCCTAATCTCCATGCTTCATCCAGTGACTGACTAAGCATTACCTTGTACTAATACTGTGCTGTGTGATCTGGTTTTCTTGTATTCCTGTATTGTCATATTGCTGTTTGTCACCCCTAAATATTGTCTGTAACCTAAATTAATGTTCAGCGCTGCGTAATATGTTGGCGCTTTATAAATACAATAAATAATAATAATAATAATAATAATAGTGAAGCTTAGACCCAATCGTGAACACGCGCCAGGTCAAGTGAGTCGGCCGGGGCAAAATAGCTCTCCAACCGGCTCACAAGTATGAACCAGCACGTAACTTATTCTCAACACAGATATGAACGGATTTAAAGTGGGGTGGTGGTAGGACGGTGTAAAGCAGAACCGTCCAGTGTGTATTAACATCATTATTAACAGCAATTACGTTTCAATTTCACGGAGGATTATCCCTGTAATTTATGCCATTTATACTAGATACACAGCATACAGTGGAGGAAATAATTATTTGACCGCTCACTGATTTTGTAAGTTTGTCCAATGACAAAGAAATGAAAAGTCTCAGAACAGTATCATTTCAATGGTAGGTTTATTTTAACAGTGGCAGATAGCACATCAAAAGGAAAATCGAAAAAATAAACTTAAATAAAAGATAGCAACTGATTTGCATTTCATTGAGTGAAATAAGTTTTTGAACCCCTACCAACCATTAAGAGTTCTGGCTCCCACAGAGTGGTTAGACACTTCTACTCAATTAGTCACCCTCATTTAGGACACCTGTCTTAACTAGTCACCTGTATAAAATACACCTGTCCACAGAATCAATCAAGCAGACTCCAAACTCTCCAACATGGGAAAGACCAAGAGCTGTCCAAGGATGTCAGACAAAATTGTAGACCTGGGAGAGAAGGTGACAACTGTTGGTGCGATTGTTCGAAAATGGAAGGAGCACAAAATGACCATCAATCGACCTCGCTCTGGGGCTCCACGCAAGATCTCACCTCGTGGGGTGTCAATGGTTCTGAGAAAGGTGAAAAAGCATCCTAGAACTACACGGGAGGAGTTAGTGAATGACCTCAAATTAGCAGGGACCACAGTCACCAAGAAAACCATTGGAAACACATTATTATTATTATTTAGTATTTATATAGCGCCGACATATTACGCAGCGCTGTACAGTGTATATATATATATATATATATATATATATATATTGTCTTGTCACTAACTGTCCCTCAAAGGAGCTCACAATCTAATCCCTACCATTGCCATATGTCTATATTATGTAGTGTAAGTACTGCAGTCTAGGGCCAATTTTTAGGGGGAGCCAATTAACTTATCTGTATGTTTTTGGAATGTGGGAGGAAACCGGAGTGCCAGGAGGAAACCCACGCATAAACGGAGAGAACATACAAACTCTTTGCAGATAGTGCCCTGGCTGGGATTCGAACCAGGGACCCAGCGCTGCAAGGCGAGAGAGCTAACCACTACGCCACCGTGCTGCACGATCATTACATCGCAATGGATTAAAATCCTGCAGGGCTCGCAAGGTCCCCCTGCTCAAGAAGGCACATGTGCAGGCCCGTCTGAAGTTTGCCAATGAACACATGAATGATTCTGTGAGTGACTGGGAGAAGGTGCTGTGGTCTGATGAGACCAAAATAGAGCTCTTTGGCATTAACTCAACTCGCTGTGTTTGGAGGAAGAAAAAATGCTGCCTATGACCCCCAAAACACTGTCCCCACCGTCAAGCATGGGGGTGGAAACATTTTGCTTTGGGGGTGTTTTTCTGCTAAGGGCACAGGACAACTTAATCGCATTAACGGGAAAATGGACGGAGCCATGTATCGTGAAATCCTGAACGACAACATCCTTCCCTCTGCCAGAAAACTGAAAATGGGTCATGGATGGGTGTTCCAGCACGACAATGACCCAAAACATACAGCAAAGGCAACAAAGGAGTGCCTCAAGAAGAAGCACATTAAGGTCATGGAGTGGCCTAGTCAGTCTCCGGACCTCAATCCAATAGAAAACCTATGGAGGGAGCTCAAGCTCAGAGTTGCACAGATACAGCCTCGGAACCTTAGGGATTTAGAGATGATCTGCAAAGAGGAGTGGACCAACATTCCTCCTAAAATGTGTGCAAACTTGGTCATCAATTACAAGAAACGTTTGACCTCTGTGCTTGCAAACAAGGGTTTTTCCACAAAGTATTAAGTCTTTTATTGTTAGAGGGTTCAAAAAAGTTATTTCACTCAATGAAATGCAAATCAGTTGCTATCTTTTATTTAAGGTTATTTTTTCGATTTTCCTTTTGATGTGCTATCTGCCACTGTTAAAATAAACCTACCATTGAAATGATACTGTTCTGAGACTTTTCATTTCTTTGTCATTGAACAAACTTACAAAATCAGTGAGGGGTCAAATAATTATTTCCTCCACTGTATATATATTGTGACTGATAAGTATTAGCATAGCCAACGGTAATATGTTTTGTATAGGGGGGGACAGTCCGGTAGGGAAAGGAGTAAAACATTTCTATAAGGAAAGCAGTACGTATAATAACATTGTTCCAAAGGTTAAGGGAGACTATTATGAACTTTAACTTGCGTGTCTCAAATCCGGGTGCGAAGCAGCGGTAATCCGCAGCTACTGAGCAGTTTTCCAATGTGCAGTCTTTGTTCGGAAGAGTAAGAGTAAGCACGTACGATCGTACGGGAAACGGTATAAAATCATGCTTACGAAGGCGAGCAGTTAAGCCTTCACCGGTGCTGAGGAGAGTCGGAGGCAAAAGTACCATGTGGGCAGATAGAGGGCCGAAGCCTAGGGGGAGCGAAGAAATAAAGTACAGTACCTCAGCGCTGCGGCGAGGAGCGCCAAATGCTTTTATTACGATTGTCCACCCAGGTGAGAATATCTTCAGGATCGGTGAAAAAGTGAGATTTCCCATCCGCAAGGATCCTAAGACGAGCCGGGTATAGCATGGCGTAATTGAGTTGAAGGTCTCGTAGTTTACGTTTGGCTGTAGCAAACTTGGCCCTTTGTTTCTGCACCTCCGTGGTGAAATCGTGATAAAATGAAATCGTGGTGCTTTCATATGTAATGGCGCCCTTTTCGCGCGCAGCGCGCATAACTGCATCTCGGTCGCGATAGTTTAAAAGTTTAAAAATAAAGGTACGGGGTGGCTGACCTGGAGCTGGGATTTTGGGGGAGATCCTATGGGCCCGTTCAACCACAAAGACGTGGGAGAAGATTTCGCTGCCAAAGAGGGACTTCAGCAGCTCCTCTGTGAACTGCTCCGGGGGGGTTGCCCTCGGCCCTCTCAGGTAGGCCCACGATTCTTACGTTGGAGCGCCTTTGGCGGTTTTCTTGATCTTCCTGACGGTCCGCTGTGGATTTTGCAGCCTTTTGAGCCTGGCCTATCTCCTTCAGAAGCGGGCGTTCTGTGTCTTCCAAGTCGCTGATGCGTTTTTCGGACACGCACACTCGATACTTCAGGGCACCCAAGTCTTGCCGTAGAAAGGTAACATCCGCCCGGACTGAGCCCAATGTGGTAGTGATAGCGGCTAAACTGGCTTGGCAGTCTGTGATGGCTGTGAGCACTTGTGCCAGAGTAGGTGTTGCCTGTTCGGATTCCAGGGACTCCGGATTTTCCTCATCGAGGGCTGGGGATGGTGGCGTATCCGCGCCATCTTGGTTCCCGCGGCGGAATTTCTCCAGCTTGGCAGCAGCTGTGGAAACTCGGGGGGTCACCATGCCTAAGTATAGTAGGTTCAGTGGATCTTCAGTGGCTTTTAGGGAAAAGTTGGAAGATGTAATGTGCAGTCAGGATAACTGTAAAGGACTAGCTGGACGGGAGCTCACTCGACACGCGTCCTCACGCCATGAGCTTACGGCCACGCCCCCCCCCCCCAGCTTAAAGCAAAACTTAAGTGAAAATAAACATAGGAGATAATGAATTGTATGTGTAGTACAGCTAATGCTTGGGATACACTGTACGTTTCTGTACCGTGTATCAACCAGCTGATCTGGCCCGATCAAGCCGCTCGACCCTCGCCTGCTCGATCCCCTCTGGCGGACAATGGCAGGGAATCGAGCGCTGATAAGGAAGCGCCGGCGGGGACGAGCGGTAATCGATCCGCGCGGACGAGCGGGGATGCAGCTGGGGTCGATCCGGCGGCTAATCGACCCGCTGGTCGACCCGTGTATTCCCGGCATAAGAAATAAAACAATAGTAGCAAAAAAGTCTCCTATTGTTTTCCAGTACAGGAAGAGTTTACAAACTTCGGTTATCTATGTGCTGCAATCACTCAAAAACGCCTTGACTGATTTGTACAAAACTTGGTATAAACATTACTTACTACCTGGGATGATATGTTCTGGGGGTCTCAGGGGCCCCCTCTGGCTGTTTATGGTTCCTCCCAGGTGTGCAATCAGATTTCACCCATCCATTTCAATGGAAAAAAATGTAAAAAGCTGCCATTCTCACAGATCTAAAGCCTGAGTCTCCAAACTTGCACAGATGGTCACTTGGTGACCAAGGTTACAAATGCAGGAAAAGTGGGTGGAGCATAAAACAGCCAATCAAATTTCAGCCGTTTATTTGACTCTGACTCCTATTTTAAATGGGAAAATGTAAACTGCAGCCATTCATAGACTGTTAATCACAGGGTTTTCAAACTTGGCACACTTGGTCACGGAGTGACTGGGATTAATGTTCAGGAAAGTGGGTGGAGCCTACAACTGATAATCACAATTCGCCTATTGATTTTCAAGGGGAATATTCAAACATTCTGCCATGACAGAGACATCAAACCTGGTACAGTCGGTCACTAAGTCACTGGGATTGAAATTCACTCAAGGGGCGGAGTCAATCAGCTTTATTTGCTGGATAATCTGCTTCCATTCGCACATTTTTGATGCCAGGAACCCGAAAGCTCACAAACTTGGTAAATGAGTGACTGTGTGCCAATGTTATAAAAAAAGAAAAAAAAAAGTCACTGTTGGAAAATGTAAATTACAGACATTCTTACACTATTAATGGCAGAGTTCTCATACTTGGCACAGTTGGTTACTGAGTGACTAGGATTAATATTCTGGATAGTGGGTGGGGCCTTCAGCCAATCAAACAGCCAATCAGAATGCACCTATTGATTTTCAAGGGGAATATTTAAATTGCTGCCATATTTACACTGTTAATGGAAGAGGCCCCAAACCTGCTACAGTCAATGGGAAAATGTAAATTGATTCTAAGGGCCCCAAAGCTCACAAACTTGTGCACTGAGTGTGTTAAGGTTAGATAAATTGGGCAAAGCCAAATACAAACCCGGGCAACGCCGGGTCTTCCCCTAGTGTGTGTGTGAGTGTGTATGTGTGTGTGTGTGTGTGTGTGTGTGTGTGTGTGTGTGTGTATACAGTACAGACCAAAAGTTTGGACACACCTTCTCATTCAAAGAGTTTTTTTTTTTATTTTCATGACTATGAACATTGTAGATTCACACTGAAGGCATCCAAACTATGAATTAACACATGTGGAAGTATAGTACATAACCAAAAAGTGTGAAACAACTGAAAATGTCATATTCTAGGTTCTTCAAAGTAGTCACCTTTTGCTTTGATTACTGCGTTGCACACTTTTGCCATTCTCTTGATGAGCTTCAAGAGCTAGTCACCTGAAATGTTTTTCACTTCACAAGTGTGCTCTGTCAGGTTTAAAAAGTGGGATTTCTTGCCTTATAAATGTGGTTGGGACCATCAGTTGCGTTGTGAAGAAGTCAGGTGGATACACAGCTGATAGTCCTACTGAATAGATTATATTATGGCAAGAAAAAAGCAGCAAAGTAAAGAAAAACTAGTCGCCATCATTACTTTAAGAAATGAAGGTCAGTCAGTCCGAAAAATTGGGAAAATTTTGAAAGTGTCCCCAAGTGCAGTCTCAAAAAACATCAAACACTACAAAGAAACTGGCTCACATGCGGACCGCCCCAGGAAAGGAAGACCAAGAGTCACCTCTGCTGCGGAGAATAAGTTCATCTGAGTCACCAGCCTCAGAAGTCAGAAATTGCAGGTTAACAGCAGCTCAGATTAGAGACCAGGTCAATGCCACTCAGAGTTCCAGCAGCAGACACATTTCTAGAACAACTGTTAATGAGGAGACTGTGTGAATCAGGCCTTCATGGTAGAATATCTGCTAGGAAACCACTGTTAAGGACAGGCAACAAGCAGAAGAGACTTGTTTGGGATAAAGAACACAAGGAATGGACATTAGACCAGTGGAAATCTGTGCTTTGGTCTGATGAGTCCAAATCTGAGATCTTTGGTTCCAACCACCGTGTCTTTGTGAGATGCAGAAAAGGTGAACAGAATGGACTCTACATGCCTGGTTCCCACCGTGAAGCATGGAGGAGGAGGTGTGATGGTGTGGGGGTGCTTTGCTGGTGACACGGTTGGGGATTTATTCAAAATTGAAGGCATACTGAACCAGCATGGCTACCACAGCATCTTGCAGCGGCATGCTATTCCATCCGGTTTGCGTTTAGTTGGACCATCATTTATTTTGCAACTGGACAATGGCCCAAAACACAACAGGCTGTGTAAGGGCTATTTGACCAGGAAGGAGAGTGATGGGGTGCTGCGCCAGATGACCTTGCCTCCACAGTCACCAGACCTGAACCCAATCGAGATGTTTTAGGGCAGGGGTAGGGAACCTTGGCTCTCCAGCTGTGATAAAACTACAAATCGAAGCATGCATTTGCCTTTATTAATCATGAGTGTGACTGTTTAGGGTGAGCTGGACCGCAGAGTGAAGGCAAACGGGCCAACAAGTGCTAAACATCTCTGGGAACTCCTTCAAGACTGTTGGAAGACCATTTCAGGTGACTACCTCTTGAAGCTCATCAAAAGAATCCCAAGAGTGTGCAAAGCAGTAATCAAAGCAAAAGGTGACTACTTTGAAGGACTTAGAATATGACATATTTTCATTATGTACTATACTTCCACATGTGTTCATTCATAGCTTCATAGTCATGAAAAAGAAAACACGCACGCACGCACGCACGCACGCACGCACGCACGCACGCACACACACACACACACACACACACACACACACACACACACACACACACTGCTGCTGCTGCTGCTGCTGCCCATAATTATTCATCCATAATTATTCATACCCCTGGCAAATGTTTACTTAGAGATTCAGAGACAAACGAAAGTACCGCTCTGATACTTACCCGGGGCTTCCTTCTGCCCCATAAACATGTCTAAGTCCTACGCCGCCCTCCTGCAGTCTGTAGTTCAGCCGCGGTGAGCCCCGGTAACAGGCTCAATGACGTCAGTCCGGGTCTACTGCACATGCGCAGTAGACCCTGACTGGCATCGACTGAGCCTGGTAACGGAGCTCACCACGGCTGAACGGGAGGAAGCCCCAGGTGAGTATCAGAGCTGTACTTTTGTTCGTCTCTTTTAAAGTTACTTCTATTCAACCAGCAAGTCCTTTTTTGACGGGAAATGACATAGGTGTCTCCCAAAAGATAATAAGACTATGTACAAGAGGAATTATTGTGGAAAAAACATTTCTCAACTTTTATTTACATTTGAGCAAAAAGTGTCCATTCCAAAATTATTCACACCCTTCTCAACAATCGATATAAAAGCCTTTATTAGCTATTACAGCAATCAAACGTTTCCTATAATTGCAGATCAGCTTTTTGCATGTCTCCTGTTAATCTTTATCAATGAGCTCCAAATCTTTCAGGTTGGAGGGTGCCATCACTCTGATCTTTAGCTCCCTCTACAGATTCTCAATTTGATTCAGGTCAGGTCTTTGGCGGGCCACTCCAAAACGTTAATCTTGTTGTCTGTTAACCATTTCTTCACCACTTTTGCTGTGTGTTTTGGGTCATAGTCATGCTGAAATGTCCATTGCCAAGTTTCTCTGCAGACTACCTGATGATGTTGTTGAGAATCCTCATGTATTACTCTTTTTTTTCAGTGTGCCGTTACTGTGATTAGGTTCCCTGGTCCATTGGCTGAAAAAAAAACAACCCCAAAGCATTAGATTCCTACCACCATATTTGACAGTGGGGATGGTGTTCTTTGGGTTGAAGGATTCTCCTTTTTTTACGCCAAATGAAAAAAACATCATTGTGCCCAAACAATTCAATTTTTGTTTCACAGAAGATCAGAAGTCTTTTTCTTTGTCCAGATGAGCATTTGCAAAGGCCAAGCAAGCTTTTGTATGCCTTATCTGGAGAAGTGGTGTTGTCCTTGTTCTGCGTCAGTGGAACCCAGCAGTGTGCAGTGTCCATTGGATTGTCTGCCTTGAGACATTGCCACCAGCAGAGCCCAGATTCACCAGGATGGCCTTGGTGGTGATCCTTGGATTCTTTTTCACCTCTCTCACTATCCTTCTGGCCAGCACAGGTGTCACTTTTGGCTTCCGACCACGTCCTCTGAGATTTTCCACAGAGCGGAAAACCTAGTATTTTTTAATAATACTCTGCACTGTAGCCACTGGAACTGGGAAACATTTAGAAATGGCCTTGTAGCCCTTTGCTGACTTGTGAGCAGCCACAATGCACAGCCGCAGGTCCTCACTGAGCTCCTTTGTCTTAGCCATGACTGTCCACAAACCAACTGCAGAGAGCTGCTGTTTTTCACCTGTTGAATTGATTAAAACAGCTGTTCCCATTTAATCAGGGTAATTAGGATGGTTTAGAACAGCTTGGACTATTTGGAATGGTACAGAAGTTTGGATTTTCCCACAGACTGTGACAGTTTGTGAAGGGTATGAATAATGTTGGGCGGGACACTTTTTGCTCAAATGTAAGTAATGCCTTTTGTACACCTATGAAATTTCCTATCAAAAAATTACTTGCTGTTTGAATAAAAATTACTTTAATCCATGACTGATCGACGACGCGGCGGGAGGAGGCCCTAGAGCTGCACAGCCGCAATTGCGTCTATGCGGACTGCGCAGCCGCGGCCATCTATGGCGGCCATATTGAGGGAGGAATTTCAACCCGACCCGTTCGGAGGAGTCGGGACCCGACTGGGGGGGGGCTATTCTACCAGGGAGCAAGGCGGAATGAATGGGAGGGTGTGGAAGGCGTCCTTCATACATCCAGAATTTAAAAAGGTATTTCACTTTTTTTAAAGGGGAACTTCAGCCTAAACAAACATACTGTCATTAAGTTACATTAGTTCAGGGCCGTTTTTTGGGGCGTGCGGTACGTGCAACTGCCCAGGGTGCAGTGCAGCAGGGGGCCGAAGGGGGGTGCTGGCAGAAGTACAGACCAATAGAAAGACGGTGACACGCAGTGCAGCCTAGCCCAAGAAGACCAGCGTGATCACCGCTCTGCACTCCTCCTGGGCGTCCTGTTGCCTTGCCAGCCGTGCCCAACGTCAAGTGAAAACCACATGACCAATGTGTGGTGACACTGACGTACAGTAGGGGTACTGCAGGTGTCAGGGCGCCCTGGAAGGAGACGACTTGCCATGGACCACGTGTGTTTCCCTGACTGGATCCCTGCTGCATCCTCGTTCCTGGATGATGTGTGGCAACAGAGGCAGCTGCAGGAGCCACCCCCGGTCAGTAGTTTGCTCAACTCCTTATCTATCTGACCTGTCACTGTGCTCTCCTCCCGTTATGACTGCTGTCAGTGAGAAGGGGGGAGGCTCAGGTTCCTGCTGGCTGCCATTATGACTGATAGTGTGGTCGCTGGTCGGGCAGGGGGCTCTTAAGTGCAGGGAAGCTGGGTGGCAGGGAATGACTCTCCTGGTGGAAGAGCGGTGGGCAGAGCAAACACACAGCTGCAGGCATGACACTTGCCTGCAGCTCATCTCTGACAGCCTGGCCTTGGATAACTTCCTGAAGAGTGTCCCAGGCAGCTTCTTCCTTCTCCCCTCCCCTCCAAGAGTCCGAGTCCAAAGCATGGTGTCGGGGGAAGGGGAGAGTGTTCAGCCAAACGGACAGGATGTGTCTGTGTCTGCTGCCTGTGTCCCCCTGGCCTGCATGCTGTGAGTACTTGTCCTGCTCCTCTGTCCTGACAACCCCTTCCCCACCCCACAGCATTAGGGGGCCCATTTATTCCCTTCTCAAGGTACCACTGCTCCCAGCAAGCCCCACTCCCCTTTGTATAAAGGTACCAGTGCTCCCAGCAAGCCCCCCTCCCCTCTGTATAAAGGTACCACTGCTCCCAGCAAGCCCCCTCCCCTTTGTATAAAGGTACCACTGCTCCCAGCAACCCCCTCTCCCCTTTGTATAAAGGTACCACTGCTCCCAGCAAGCCCCCTCCCCTTTGTATAAAGGTACCACTGCTCCCAGCAAGCCCCCCTCCCCTTTGTATAAAGGTACCACTGCTCCCAGCAAGCCCCCCTCCCCTCTGTATAAAGGTACCACTGCTCCCAGCAAGCCCCCCTCCCCTCTGTATAAAGATACCACTGCTCCCAGCAAGCCCCGCTCCCCTTTGTATAAAGATACCACTGCTCCTAGCAAGCTCCCCTCTGTATAAAGGTACCAGTGCTCCCAGCAAGCCCCCCTCCCCTCTGTATAAAGGTACCACTGCTCCCGGCAAGCCCCCTCCCCTTTGTATAAAGGTACCAGTGCTCCCAGCAAGCCCCCCTCCCCTTTGTATAAAAGTACCACTGCTCCCAGCAAGCCCCCCTCCCCTTTGTATAAAGGTACCAGTGCTCCCAGCAAGCCCCCCTCCCCTCTGTATAAAGGTACCTCTGCTCCCAGCAAACCCCCCTCCCCTCTGTATAAAGGTACCACTGCTCCCAGCAAGCCCCCCTCCCCTCTGTATAAAGGTACCACTGCTCCCAGCAAGCCCCCCTCCCCTCTGTATAAAGGTACCTCTGCTCCCAGCAAACCCCCCTCCCCTCTGTATAAAGGTACCACTGCTCCCAGCAAGCCCCCCTCCCCTCTGTATAAAGGTACCACTGCTCCCAGCAAGCCCCCCTCCCCTTTGTATAAAGGTACCACTGCTCCCAGCAAGCCCCCCTCCCCTTTGTATAAAGGTACCACTGCTCCCAGCAAGCCCCCCTCCCCTTTGTATAAAGGTACCACTGCTCCCAGCAAGCCCCCCTTCTACAGAGGTACCACAGCTCCCAGCCTATACAGATACTACAGCTGCCAGCATTTCCCTCCCTTCTGTAGAGGTATCAAAGCTCCCAGCAAGCCCCTTCCCTCCCCCTTATAGAGGCATTACAGCTCCTAGCATGCTCCTCCACAGAGGCACCACAGGTCCCAGCATGCACCTTCCTTCTCTAGAGGCACCACAGATCCCAGCATGCCCCTTCTCCTCCATATAGTATTGTGATTTCCCTTAGGGCCCCAGAGCCGACTGGCGAACCCCCCTGGTCTCCCAGTGAATAGTGGTCCCTTGGAGCTTCTGAGTATTCGTAGCAGAGCACACAGACACCTGTCTGGATGGTGCGCTCCTCTGCAAGTTTTTCGCTTTTCACCTTCACATGCACCTCATTTCTGACACCACTGGAGTATGTTCATGCCGTCAGGTCAGATGAGGCGCCCACGAGGATGAAGCACATAGAGGAGCAAGCCAGCCGGACAGGACAGTGCGCTCCACTGAAAATGTTCTGCAGGGGACCACAATTCACATTGGGCAGCCATCTATTGAGGCCCTAGGGACAATTCAATACTATATGGGAACTGTGGTACCTCTATTGAAGAGGATGAGCATGCTGGGAGCTGTGGTGTCTCTGTGGAAGCAAAATGCATGCTGGAAACTGTGGTACTTACCGTATTTGTTGCCGTATAAGACGCACTTTCTCCTCCAAAAATGGGGAGAAAAAGTCCCTGCGTCTTATACGGCAAAGGCAGGGAATCCCCGACTTAATAACGCCCGCCGATACGTCGGGGATTCCCTGCCTTTCTGTGCCTGCCTTCCTCCCCCCTGCCTGAGTCTCTTGGCCCCCCATAGAGTGTCAATAGCGGCGGCAACTTACCTTTGGCAGGCTCCCGCGCTGATCCTAGATGATTGCGCTGCCCCCCGCTAGCCTCCTCTGCCTCCCCCCTGCTTATCTGCCCCCCCCCCCCCCCCCGGGTGTAGCAATAAGTAGCGGTAGCTTACCTCCGCAGTGCGCCCGCGATGACTGCATGCGCGTCATCAGTTCAAGCCGGTCACTAGAGCGAGAAGTGCCTGGAAGACGGACGTCTGCAGTCATCGCGGGCGCACTGCGGAGGTAAGCTACCGCTACTTAATGCTACACCCGGGGGGGGGGGGGCCAGATAAGCAGGGGGAAGGCAGAGGAGGCTAGCGGGGGGCAGCGCAATCATCTAGGATCAGCGCGGGAGCCTGCCAAAGGTAAGTTGCCGCCGCTATTGACACTCTATGGGGGGGCCAAGAGACTCAGGCAAGGGGGGCAAATGAGGACACATGGGGCACCGGATGACATATGGGGGCACCGGAGCACACATGAGGGGGCACAGCAAGACACATGGGGGCACATGAGCACACACAGGACACATGGGGGGGCACAGGAGAACATATAGGGACACATGGGGGGCACAGGAGGACACATGGGGGGCACAGAAGGACACATGGGGGGCACATGAGGACACATGGAGGGCACATGAGGACACATGGGGGGCACATGAGGACACAGGAGGGCACAGGAGGACACATGGGGGGCACATGAGGGCACACAGGAGGACACATGGGAGGCACAGAAGGACACGGGGGCACATGAGGACACATGGGGGGCACATTAGGACACACAGGAGGACACATGGGGGCACATGAGGACACATGGGGGGCACATTAGGACACACAGGAGGACACATGGGGGGCACAGGAGGACACATGGGGGCACAGGAGGACACACAGAAGGACACATGAGGATATGGGGGGCACAGGAGCACACATGAGGACACACAGGACGACATGTACAAGACGCTCCTGGAATATGGATGCACCAGGTTTAGTATATTTTTTTCCCTGGTTTTTGCCCTCTAAACCTGGGTGCGTCTTATATTCCGGAGCGTCTTATACGGCGCGAAATACGGTATATAATGGAGGTAGGGCTTGCTGGGAGCTATGGTGCCTCAATGGAAGGGCAGGATAGTCCAGGGGTTTCCTGTATCTTCCTTTCAGAACGCAAACGAGCGTGGGCGAATGTATCTGTACTGGGCATGCACAAGCCAGGTCCGCACATGCCCAGTAAAATGAAGTGCTTGTGCACAGAGTAAAAAAGCTTTGCACAAGTGCTTTAGGGCCTGTACGCACTAGTGCGCTTCTGTCCGCTTTTCAGCAACACGTAACAATCCGTAACATTGATGTGCTGATAAAAAACGGACAGAAGTGCACTTAAGTGCAGCTGGCAGCATTTTAGCTTTTTTTTATGGCCGGGGGGGGGGGGGGGGGGGGGGGGATACTCACCCTGGGAGCAGTTTAATCTAGAAACTGCACTGCATTAGTTATATTAATTAGAATAGATAGGTAATATAATCTCTTACTCGCCCTGTTTTAAAAGAAAAGGCAAATGTTTGTGATTCATGGGGGCTGCCATCTTTGTCATGGGGGCAGCCATCTTTTTGGTTGAAAGGAGGTGACAGAGAGCAGGAGACAAAGTTCCAACTGTCCTGTGTTCTGATCACCCCTCCCAGCTGCGTACCCTAGACTTCAAATGTCAAATTCAAAGTGTAAGAAAAAAAAATTTGCACCAAAACAGCAGAACGAAATCCCATCATGCTTTGCACAGCATCAGGGGAAAAATGCCCGGGCAGTTTTCTACTGTGCAGCTAAAAATGAGGCTTGTATAAGAGAAACAAAGTTCTGATGCTGTGAAACTGTTAAAGAAACACCAGGCCTTTTCAGTGCTGCTGAGTCGATTTTTAGTCTGGAGGTTCACTTTAAGCATCTTCAGCTCGTAAGTCCTTTAAGTAAAAAATTGCCAGGGGTATGCATAACTATGGGCAAGAAAAAGTCTCTCTCTCTCTCGCTCTCTCTCGCTCTCTCTATAGATATATATATATATATATATATATATATATATATATATATATAGATATATATATAGATATATATATAGATATATATATAGATATATATATAGATATATATATAGATATATATAGATATATATAGATATCTATCTATATAGATATCTATCTATATAGATATAGATATCTATCTATATAGATATATAGATATATATATATATATATATATATATATATATATATATATATATATACATATATATATATATATATATATACATATATATATATATATATATATACATATATATACATATATATATATACATATATATACATATATATATATATATATATATATATATATATATATATATATATATATATATATATATATATATTATAGACTCTCTTTCTTTGCTACTAATGTTCTATTTATTATCCCTACTACACATGCAATTCATTAATTCATTATATCATAAGTTTGTTTCCGTATTAAGAAAAAAATCGCATTTCATTTCACTTCTTGCCTTGCACAGTGCCTACCACCTTTACCGAATTGATGCATTACATCACAAATCCATTAAAAATATGCCCCATATACCTCCGCTTAACAATGACACAGACATTAAAAAACACTAACCTCTCTTATATTTCATTTTACTCCTTGCCCTGCACAGTGCCACCACCTATACGCTTTCCAATTCCTATCCTACATATGCACTGTATGATATCAAAATACAGAACAAAATGTGAAAATTGCCGAGTCTTACACTAGATGTACAAATCAGTGCTGGGTTCACAATCCACAAATTTCATAAACCATATATAATGAAACATTACTCACAAGGACTTACAAGGTGAAAACTTAAAACTGTCCTTACTTACCTGGGGTGCCTTCCAGCCCCTAGAAGTCACTTGGGTCCCTCGCTGCAGCTCAGGTCCTCCTCAGTTTCCTGCTGGCCGCCTGTAAGGATCGCGACCCATTGGCAGGTTGGCAGTTATGCGCGGGCGCACCCACATCACCTTCGCAGAAGTGCCGACCCGTCGATCGGTCACGATCCTCACAGGCGGTTAGCGGATCGCCAGTTGTCCCACTGGCTGCCTGTAAAGATTGCTGACCCATCGCGCTTCCCGGCGCTTCCCTTGCATGCAAGCGAGTGTGCTTCCCTGATGGGCGACAGCCGTCAAGTGTGTATGCACTTTATTGATGCACATCCACACTGCTACTATGTCCCTGCTATTTGGACACTCATGGACACGTCTCTCATCCAATACTGACTAATTATTTACCTTAGCCTACATGACAAAATGCACACCCGCTGGCTCTACAATGAAAATGGTATCTCCTTATCTTCTGTGCCTCAAATACCCTGTCTCAAATTAAACAATTTATGGGCAAATAGACCGAGATAGTTCTCTCTGATTGAATATGATCAAAGAGAGATCTGTTGCTTGCCCACACTCTAGCAGACTGATTTCTAAGAGATTTCAGCATGAAATCCCATTCATCTTCCAACTTGCCACTGGGCTTCTGATGTTAAAGAGAGAATGTAAAAAAAACAAACCCTGGGAGATACCTCCGTAGGGGGATGCCTAATGAGGCTTCCCCCATCCTCTTCACCCTTCAGGATCCAGCGATGGCAGCCCCCAAACACCAGCGAGGTAAATATTTTCCTACTGCGATCCTGCTCAGGTGCAGTAGCGGCCTTCCGATTGAGCTGAGGCGGAAATAGTTGAGCCTGATCGGGCCCGCTCTACTGCGCCGGAGCCGGGAAGCTAAATATTGCAGACACTACTGCGCCACAGCCGACAGGCTTGTCGGCTGTATTTCAGGGGCTGTCAGCTCTAGATCCCCGAGGCTTAGGAGGATGGGGGAAGCCTCATTAGGATCCAGAGGCTTCCCCCTCCTGAGGTAAGTATCTCCTAGGGTTTTTTATTTATTTATTTTTTTACACATCCTCTTTAAGCACCTGGCGCATGTGTGAAGTCACACACGTGCTGCATGCTTTACAGAAGCCCAGCAGCAAGGCGGAAAATGAATGGGAACCACAACGGGAGACAGCAAACAGTGAAAGTAATTAATAAATGCATGGGCGGGGGGAGCACATTCACATGAAGGCAAACAGAAACGGTGGTTCCATCGTGTTTGTCGCTCATTCTGATATTGCACAACGTTACCACTGCACACCCGATCGAGCCTTTCGGCCCGACATCTTGCAGTATGTCCGATCGATGCATTCAACCAATTTTGGGCCGATCGTTAATCTGACATGCTTGTAGCTACACGGATTTGCATCTGATTTGATAATTATCGAAGCGGGTGCTCGATTGGCCACCAAGTTGAGTGATGTATTGGCACCTTTAGTCTCAGGCTGGAGAGTTCAGCTGTACTACTGCTCATTGTTTCAAAATAACCTGCAATTTTTACTGACTTTCAAACCAAACTTTTAAAGGATACCTGACGTGAGAGGGATATGGACGCTGCCATATTTATTTCCTTTTAAGCAATACCCGTTTTCTGGCTATCCTGCTGATCCTCTGCCTGCCATGCAGCAGATTAGGTGTTTCTGACATTTTTTTTTCAAATCCGACAAGATTAGCTGCATGCTTGTTTCTGGTGGGATTCAGATACTACTGTAGCCAAATAGATCAGCAGAATATGAAAAGATAGAAGATCGAGAGCCCAATATAGTGTAGTACGTATTAGTAGGGGATGAGAGGTAATGAAAAGTAAGTAATATACTCACAAACCAGGGTTGCCTCTGAAGCAACCACTGTACAAGGCAGGTGGGGAGAACAAGCCTGTCCCCACTCAGGAGTAAAACGTCGCTCTCTGTGGATAGAGGAAATTGTAGGGTAGAACACCCTTCCACCAAGGGTGGATTTCTAGATGCGTAAAAGTAAACAGAGGCGCCGAAAGTATAAAAATAGATAAAAAGTTAAAAATGTTTTGGTTGCGGTGGTGGACCGCTAACCACAAACCGACAACAAGGCTGTTGACATTCAAAAAATGTATACACAATTTATTCATTCAAAAGCTCCCAGTAAATAGTCGCAACGCGTTTCACGGGCAGAGCCCGCTTCCTCAGGCAATAAGGGACTGGAGCAACAACACTGAAAATGACAGAGATACATAGCAGGCATCAGCATACTGTGTGTGGTACAATTGTATAGGTACAGCAAATTACATACATACATAAATAGTATTTCTAGTAAAAATAGTGTTAACACAAATAGGCTATCATTGAACTGTCTAATATTGCACTTAACCCTGTATCAAAACATGTATGCAATGTATGTCCAGATATTTGTATTTGTAACAGTGCATATTTTCACCAGGAGGGTATACTTGTGGGCTGTGCTTACTTAGTAGGGAATTGTGCTGCTCAGTGGTAAAGTCATTTCTATGCTAGGTGGAAAGACTAGTGTGTTAGATAGTGCCCAGGGGGTTAAAGATGTAATTAAGTTGCAATAGGTGGACGGGAGTATCAACTTACCAGCGTGAAGTCTAGATGATGCTTGGCACCTCTGTGCCGATATAGCGTGTGTGCAGGGTATATGAGGAGAATATGGGAGGAGCTGGTGAGCGTGAGGGGGGTGGGTCAACACGGGGAGTGAAGTGAGGTTGCTGAAAATGATTGGCCAATGCGGAGAGGCCGGGCTGGAACCTGGATGCGCGCGCTGCGTCGTTTAGGAAGCGCCAATGCGCGCAATGGATTGTGGGGCGAGTGGCACGTGGCAATGTGTTAGTACGCATGCGCGCACTCTGTTTATGCGGAAAGTGTGGAACGCATGACACACTTCCGCATGTCGGGTGGATACGCCGGAAGAGGGGAAGGGAAAGTGTGAAATGAAGGGCAGGTTGCCCATACTTGTAACAATTACAGGCTTCGTGTAAAAAAGAGTGTCATTGTGGTACAATAGTTGTTCTGAAAGGATCTTAATCGTAATCCCACACTTTTACATTTTCAAGTTGTGTTATATACAATAAAGAGCGCTGGTGCCCCCCAGTGGACAAGATTCATAAACACTCTGTAAAATAAATGCATTTGGCAATACATTCAATGCTGCATTGTAAGAGACAATTTTAGCCAATGTCATATCAGTTATATAAAATTGATTCTAAAGGTTTAGAACCATTCCTATTCAGAACATATGAACTTATAAAACTATAGGTCTCTGAGCAAAAATTGTCATACCTTTGGGTACACTTGTCACATTTCTACCCTATCATGGGTATCATAACCAGTGTTCTGATCACTACAGCCATACTGAAAACTGTCTACGTTTATGTGACCTTCTGGATAAAAATTATAAAACATACAATATAAAATATAATAATATATAGAAAACAATAGAAAACACCGACAAAAGTATACAGTACACTTTGATTTAAAAAAATCGGTGACTATTAAACGCATAAACAGAGTGCGCGCATGCGTACTAACACATTGCCACGTGCCACTCGCCCCACAATCCATTGCGCGCATTGGCGCTTCCTAAACGACGCAGCGCGCGCATCCAGGTTCCAGCCCGGCCTCTCCGCATTGGCCAATCATTTTCAGCAACCTCACTTCACTCCCCGTGTTGACCCACCCCCCTCACGCTCACCAGCTCCTCCCATATTCTCCTCATATACCCTGCACACACGCTATATCGGCACAGAGGTGCCAAGCATCATCTAGACTTCACGCTGGTAAGTTGATACTCCCGTCCACCTATTGCAACTTAATTACATCTTTAACCCCCTGGGCACTATCTAACACACTAGTCTTTCCACCTAGCATAGAAATGACTTTACCACTGAGCAGCACAATTCCCTACTAAGTAAGCACAGCCCACAAGTATACCCTCCTGGTGAAAATATGCACTGTTACAAATACAAATATCTGGACATACATTGCATACATGTTTTGATACAGGGTTAAGTGCAATATTAGACAGTTCAATGATAGCCTATTTGTGTTAACACTATTTTTACTAGAAATACTATTTATGTATGTATGTAATTTGCTGTACCTATACAATTGTACCACACACAGTATGCTGATGCCTGCTATGTATCTCTGTCATTTTCAGTGTTGTTGCTCCAGTCCCTTATTGCCTGAGGAAGCGGGCTCTGCCCGTGAAACGCGTTGCGACTATTTACTGGGAGCTTTTGAATGAATAAATTGTGTATACATTTTTTGAATGTCAACAGCCTTGTTGTCGGTTTGTGGTTAGCGGTCCACCACCGCAACCAAAACATTTTTAACTTTTTATCTATTTTTATACTTTCGGCGCCTCTGTTTACTTTTACGCAAATAGATCAGCAGGGCTGCCAGGCAACTGGTATTGTTTAAAAGTAAATGTGAGCAGTTCCTAGAAATAAAATACAACAGACCAGATCTTCTCATAGTGAGTATTGCCTCATCAGTGACACCCTTGTGCAAATACACACACTGCGTGAGGAATTAATGTACTATCACCAGGGTAGATGGGGATCACACACCCCCCTTTCCTTCCCTGCTCACCAGAAGTTTTCTTGTCAGTACTGCATATCACAAAACATCCATGCCGCTTAAAACCACATCGCCGCCAGCTCCGGTCACCTCTCACATGCCCAGGCCGCGTCTCATTCGATCAATGGTAGTACAGCGTGCGTCCTCCAAGCTCCGCCCTACGCGTTTCGTCACGTGCCAAGTTGTGACTCATCAGGGGCTGGAGTGCGCACGTTCCCTGTAGCAATATATATGCTTAACCCCGCCCCCTCCCTTCCCACCCCGGCCAGCCTCTAGGGTGTCAGAGATCTGGGCGGGACATCATGGGAGGTCGGGTCGGTGCTGTTTACATAAATACCTAAAATAAACATAAAAATTGTACACAAAATGCACTACTTACTGACAACTGACATTTGTAATCCCCTAAATATCTATACCTTCTTCCAATGCATGTATATAACCTACTACCTACGTACAAACATAAACATCCAGAACTACCTTACCCACAATGCTCCTCTTTCCAAGAACGTGATATGTGCGGAAGTTGTATAATGCAAACATTCTACTTGATATATGCCCTGTGCACTTCTGTGCATGACTCCATTTCTCGGCAGTTTGTGCATGGTGCATATATTTTAAGCGGCATGGATGTTTTGTGATATGCAGTACTGACAAGAAAACTTCTGGTGAGCAGGGAAGAAAAGGGGGGTGTGTGATCCCCATCTACCCTGGTGATAGTACATTAATTCCTCACGCAGTGTGTGTATTTGCACAAGGGTGTCACTGATGAGGCAATACTCACTATGAGAAGATCTGGTCTGTTGTATTTTATTTCTAGGAACTGCTTGGATTACAAACGATGATACAGAATACTGGCGCGGCTATAGTGTGGTAATTAACGTGACTGGGACTTGTTTCCGTGTATAGTCAGCAGCCCAATAGGGAAGTGAGGACTGAGCGCAACATCACGGTGAAAATAAAAGGAAATGTGTCTTGCTTCAGGTTCACTTTATCTTTGGCGGTATAGTGTACTGGTTAAGGGCTCTGCCTTCTGATACAGAATACCTTTGTTTGAATGTCATCTTTTCCTGTTCAGTAAGCCAGCACCTATTTATCAGGAGACCTTGGGCAAGACTCTTTAACACTGCCACTGCCTATAGAGTGCGTCCTAGTGGCTAAAGCTCTGGAGCTTTGAGTCCAGGAAAAAAAAGTGATAGAAGGGTTATTGATATTGTCTTCAACTTCCACTTTGTGCCACTACACAATCAGTCACATTTCCACAGAAGTCTGGTTGTCACAATGCTGTGACAACTACTATTGTCCTGAAAAATTACTACAAAAAACTATAGACCTGAACAACTAATGTAAAAAAAAAAAAAAAAAAAAAAAAAAACCTAATAAGAAAAAACTCCATGGTGTATGGCCAGTTTTACCCACCCACATTTAATGTCCCCTAACCTGTCCTATAAACCATACATCCCTCACTCTGACCATCACCAACAACCTATATTTCAATTCCCACTGTCTTTTCACACCCTTCCACCTGCACTGCCTATTCTCTCTGTCTATCACACACTGATACATGCTACTGAAATCGGCACAGCAACACAACAGTGTGCCCAAACCCTTACCTGACACTACATATCAACACTACACTTTTCCATGACTCAACACATACACTGTATGTACCATACAATATACATAGATATACCCCTACATGTACTCACCTACACAACAAGATTTTGCACATCCTTCTATGTACACTGCAGTACTATATACACACATTGTACAATCCTGCACTGTACACTTCCCTATACCCTGTACTATTCTCCAATCTTAACCATGCCCAGCAGACCCCAATCTGCAAGCAAATTTTGCTACAATCTATCGCCTTTTGACTTTCACAGCACCCAATGGTACAGCAACATATAGGGCTTGATTCACAAAAGAGTGCTAAGTGTTAGCACGGCCGTTCGCGCAAATTTTCGCATTGCGTGCGATCGTGAATGTTCACACGAAACGATAAAGTTTTCGCGCGCAAACGTGAATTTTTGCGCGAAATCGATATCGTTTTCGTGTGAAAATTCGTGTTTGCATGCGAAAGCGTTATAGTTTCGCGTGAAAATTCGCAAACGCGCGTAATGCGAAAATTCGCGCGAAAACGGCCGTGCTAACAGTTAGCACTCTTTTGTGAATCAAGCCCATAGTTATTAGAAGTGTGTTTTATGTTGTAACCAGGACAATTTGAACCTTAAAATAATAGCGTTCAACATCCCCTGGGTATGTAGTGTTGAGACAAGGATCGTATGCAACAAGCAAAGAACATTAGAGAGAAAGGGCTATCCTATAAATAGTCACACCACCCAATGCATTAACAAAGGTACAAAATTAGGGGACATATCTTAAAGAGAACCCGAGGTGGGAATTACTTTTACTATTGGGGCACAGAGGCTGGTTGTGCGCACTAAGACCAGCCTCTGTTGCCCCATCGTGTGCCTCCATGTCCCCCCTGCTCGCCGCTATACCCCCCGCATTGCTGGCGACACGCAGCGTGTCGCCAGCTCAATGTTTACCTTGCGCTGTCAGTCAGCGCTGCTCCCCTGCCTCCTCCGCATCGGCGCACCCGCCCGTGTCCCTCCCCTCCCGCTGATAGGAGGGAAGTGACGCGGCGGGTGGCGCCAATGCGGAGGAGGCGGGGGAGCGGCGCTGACAGACAGCGCAAGGTAAACATTGAGCTGGCGACACGCTGCGTGTCGCCAGCAATGCGGGGGGTATAGCGGCGAGCAGGGGGGACATGGAGGCACACGATGGGGCAACAGAGGCTGGTCTTAGTGCGCACAACCAGCCTCTGTGCCCCAATAGTAAAAGTAATTCCCACCTCGGGTTCTCTTTAACCACTTAAGCCTATTTGGACGAGTATGCTCTTGTAGATAGGTGCCGCTAAAGTCTAACTGGATGAGTATTCTCGTCCAGTGTTTAAACGGCCATACCCGCAGGGCCACCGCCCTGCACACCCTGGCAGTTTTAAGTTTCAGCGATTGGGGAAGTGAAGCAAAGCATCCCAGAACCAGTGCCTGTAATGAATGGACATGACCCCAATCAGGAGCCATGTCCATTCATAATAAAGTACGTGAATAAACTACAGAAAAAAAAAATACGAAACACCTTCCTAGTAAACCAGGGAGTGTTTCTAGCGCCATCTAGTGGTGAAAATTACATACCAGAGATTTTTTTCATTAAAAGAAATATAATCATCCCCTTCCAAAGCTCCCCCCTTAACCCCCACCCCAATTACCATGCAAATAAATAAAGGAGGAAAAACACAAATAGTTGACTTAGGGGCTCAGCTTTTTTTATTGTATTTTTTTTATGCACAGTGGGATGTGAGAGTTTGGGCAACCTTGTTAATTGTTATGATTTTTCTGTATAAATCGTTTGTTACGATAAAAAAATGACAGTTAAATATATCATATAGGAGACACACACAGTGATATTTGAGAAGTGGAATGTTTACTGGATTTACAGAAAGTGTGCAATAATTGTTTAAACAAAATTAGGGAGGTGCGTCAATATGGGCACCACAAAAAAGAAATGAAATCAATATTTATTAGATCCTACTTTTGCAGAAATTGCAGCCTATAAATGCTTCCTGTAGGTTCCAATGAGAGTCTGGATTCTGGTTGAAGGTATTTTGGATCATTCCTCTTTACAAAACATCTCTAGTTCATTCAGGTTTGATGGCTTCCGGGCATGGACATCTCTCTTTAACTCACACCACAGATTTTCAATTACAGGGGTTGGACAAAATAATGGAAACGCCTAACATTTTGGCATCATAATCTTTGAACATTTTTGTTTCTCAAACAAATTTTATTTGGTTTTTCAAATTTTAACGATCCTCCTGTGGAGGCCAAAGCAATAATTTGAACAGTTATTAACATTGCTCAGAGAGCCACAGATAGTCAGGTAGTTTTTGGATGCTTCCCAAGAGGACAAAACCCTCCCCCCCACCCCTACCTAAAGATTCTCTCCCTCTCCCACCCTCAGTCACCGTCCTAACTACAATATAACATTCTGGATACCACTTGTTGCTTGATCCATTTTCTAGAATGCTAGTATTTGCATAAACTGTAGACTAGTGCAATTTCGTCAATTTTTAATTGACCCAGTTCTCCCAAAAGATCTCTTTTTGCATACCATGAAGTGTATTTGTAAGGTTTCATTATTTCTTGAATTTCAGCTCGTTTAAATGAGTATATTATGTTACTTTTCCACAACTTGAAAAAACGTGAAGTGTATTTCTCTTTGTGCATTTGAGTTTCCATGTTATCAAGATGAAAAATGTGTAAAAGTTCCTGTTTAATGTCCCATAGAGACGGTAAGCTTGGATAAATCCATTTGTTGTATATTACCTTGCAAGCGGCAATTAGTATCATATAGGCTAAACGTGGAACTTGTTCGTTGGGTTGTTTTTGGTTTTGTTGTAAGGAATCCTCTTGAGAGCAATGATTAAATAGGCATAATTGTGGATTCATAATACGTTTACATTTTCAGAGTGATAAGATAAAGCTTTGAACTTTGGTCCAGAAGATTTTTATGGGTGGGCATTCCCACAGGCAATGGTACATAGAGGCAGTAGGCAGGGAGCACTTGGGACAACATGGCTGATAATTATTTGGTTTGTCTTTGTACTTAATATTAAATGCATACTCGTCTATAACTAGAGAGCGAAACAACTTATTGCCTTCCAGAATGCTATTGCTCAAATTCTCTACCGGTATGTCTTTGAGCCATGCAGAGAAGTTGCTATTTGCTTTTTTCTCAATGGATGTGCTGATTATGTTTTTTTGAATTTCAGACAAAGACACATTAGGCCTTTTGGGGGTTTAAGAAACGATCAAAATCGTTCAAGTTCATTGTATCAGCCATGTTGTCTACCATTTTTAGCAAGTGTGATTTTTAACTGTGCGAAATAAAGAAAATGAGTTTTGGGTATACCATATATGGCTCGAAGTTCCATAAAAGTGAACCATCTATTCTTCTTGAAGTGCCAAAGATTTCCCAAGTTAAGGACCCCTCTTGCTTCCCAATCAAGAAAGCCTTTGTGTAATATACTGAGCGGGAAACCTCGGTGGCCCCACAAGGGCATATATTTTGAGATTTTAGCTGGTTGTTTGAACCCAAGACGCAGTGCTTTCCACGTCGCCCAAGTGTCTCTTACCATTCTGCTGTGTTTAAGCCATACCGGTAAGTCTTTATATGTCATGTGTAGGACTGCCTTCGGGGACCATGGTTCCATGAATTATCTTTCTAGTTCATAATTAGAATAAATGGTGGATCTACACTCCCAGTCTCTAATGTGCCTAAAAAGGCATTCTAGATTATAAGAGTGAATATTGGGGAGATTGAGAACCCCCCCCCCCCCCCTATCCTTGGGCAGTTGTAATTTAGTGTAAGCTATTCTGACTTTGCAACCTCTCCAGAGAAATGTATTAAAGGCTCTCTCCATCATTTTGATATCACTATGTTTTAGCAGTAGTGGTATTGTTTGCAGTGGAAAAGTAATTTCCCAAAGCAAACTGATTTAATGACCGTTGCCCTTCCCATTAAATTTAATGGGATATTTTCCCACCTTTGCAACAGTTGAGAAATTTCCTTAAATAATGGCCTATAGTTAAGGTCATATAGGGAGTGTGGGTCTCTTGATATTTTGATACCTAGATATTTTACCTTCTGTTTGATAGGGGTTGGGGATGTAGTCAGTAATGCGGAAAGCTCAGAACGAGTGGATAATTGTAAAAGTTCACTCTTTGCTAAATTTACTTTAAATCCACTACATTTCCCTATTTTATCAATGATATCTAATGCTTTACCTAGTTCTTCCCGGGGCCTGGACATGAAGAGGAGCATGTCATCTGCAAATATAGCTTGAGAGACCTTTGAGCTATTTATTGGTATACCTGGGATTTGTGTTTGTAGTATGCGTAGCATAGGTTCAAGAGCCAAATTAAATAGCAAGGGAGCTCTCTGCCTTGCATCCTTGACTGGTGCCTTTCTGCAAATGTATTTTGGTAGACAAGAAGCCTGGGGTATGTATTTGAGCAGTCGGGTCATCATGGAGTGGGTTTATCAAGTGTTGGAAAGGGCCAGTGATTCCCATCTGGTGGAGAACTCTCTTAACCTCCTTGCCGGTTATCCCGAGCTGAGCTCGGGGTAACCTGCGCAGGAGAATTACTCAGGCACCGCTGGGCCGATTTTCACAATTTTTTTTTTATTGCACGCAGCTAGCACATTGCTAGCTGCGTGCATAACTCGATCGCCGCCGCGCTGTTCCTCCTCCCCCCCCCCCCCCAGACCCCCTGCGCAGCCTGGCCAATCAGCGACAGGCAGCGCTGAGGGATGGATCAGGACTCTCTCTGAAGTCGGTGATGTCATCCCGACGGGGGAAGCCATGCAGGAAATCACGTTCTGACCGGCATTTCCTGCTTGCGCAGATTGTCGGAGGCGATCGGAGTGGGTGGGGGGATGCCCCTGCTCAGCGGCTATCTTGTAGCTAGCGCTAGGCTAGCTACATGATTAAAAAAAAAAAAAAAGTGCTGCGCTGCCCCCTTGCCGCAATAATTGGAACGGCAAGGGGGTTAAAGGACTTACGAGGCCAATTTTATAAAAAAATAAAAAGTTAGATATTTGCATCTGTTTGTAAGGCACGGAGGACGCCGTCCACGCCCTCCGTGCCGTTCCGCCGGGTCAGACCACCACACTGTCCACTTCTCCTTTACAGCACCAGCTACAAAACACCAAGTGAAAGAACTAATAAAATATCGTTCCTTGAAAGGTTTGTCACACCAACACCTTCAGACCAGCCTCAATCTAGGCGGACTGACAGATCACAACTTAGGCCTTGACCCATGGTTCTTAAATATAACCACGATGTCTCAGCCGCTTTTGACGCCATAGCTCCCTTAAAGATTAAATGTTCTGCACCATTACATAACGTGTGCTGGTTTGACAACTCTATAAAGGAACCAAAGAAACAGGGACGCAGACTGGAACGAAGGTGGCACAAACATCAGTCCCCTGATGATAAACTTTCCCTAATTGCTCACCTGAAAAAATATCAAACTATGATTAACAAAAAGAAGTCCTTATTCCTGTCTCACGAAATTGCAAATGCAGCGAACAGACCTGCTCAAGTTTTCCGCACGGTTGACAATCTCTGCAATCCATCTTGCAGGAAATCCAGCATCAGACCTTCACAGGAACTGTGCAAGAAATTTTGCCCACTTCTCAGACAGTCTCCTCCATACGATCTGCCATTCAATTCACAGCCCCAGAAACCCATGCAGAACAATATAACTGATGCAAAAATAGCCTACCACCATGGTCTGATTTTAAGGTAATCGCTGAAAAAGACATCTCGGATATCCTCAAACCTTCACCCGACTACCTGCGATCTGGACCCTGGCCCCACTAAGTTCATGTTGAAATGCCCTAAACTACACCGGCATTCCACAAAATAGTCAACGGTTCCTTACAAGAAGGGTGGTTTCCCTCTAGTCTGAAAGAAGCAATCGTCAGGCCACTACTCAAGAAACCATCCTTAGACACAGATGCTCTAAACCGCTACAGACCTGTCTTAAACCTTCCCTTTCTGGGAAAAGTTATTGAAAAGGCTGTCTACCTCCAACTTGAAGCCAAGCTCTCCAGAAACGGCATCCTTGACCCTCTTCAATCTGGCTTCAGGAAATATCACAGCTGTGAAACAGCCCTCACCCAGATTAGCAATGATCTGCTCATGGCAAGAGACAATGGTCAATGTTCCATCCTGATTTTGCTCGACCTCTCAGCGGCTTTTGACACAGTCGATCATGAAATCTTGCTCAACAGGCTACAAGAGTACTGTGGCATAGATGGCATTGTTCTCCGGTGGTTCAACGCCTTCCTGGCTGGCAGAACACAAAGGGTAGTCTTAGGACCCTTCCTCTCCAACCCTGTACCACTAAAACACAGTGTACCTCAGGGCGCAATATTATCCCCTTTACTTTTCACCATATACATGCTGCAACTAGGAGAAATCATACAAAAACATGGCCTGACATATCATTGCTATGCTGATGACACCCAGCTATATTTGTCATTCAAACCTGGCGTCACAGACACTACTCCACAAATAAACGCATGTCTAGCCGAGCTTCAGGAGTGGGTGAATAATAATTGGCTAAAACTTAATACTGACAAAACTGAGGTTCTTGTTATCGAGGGTCAGGGCCCAACAGCAAAGCAGCCAACACCACTAAGGATAGGGAGCTCAGACCTCAACAACTCAGACTGTGTGCGCAGCCTGGGAGTACTGATTGATGGGAAATTAAGCTTCAGGAATCAAATCTCATTTCTTCTTTCACCTAAGGAATATTGCAAGGATTAAACACCTCATTCCTTCAGAGGATCTGCCAACCCTAGTTCATGCCTTCATCACATCAAGGTTGGACTACTGCAATGTCCTCGACACAGGCCTTCATAAGAAAGACCTACGCCGCCTGCAATTAGTACAGCATGCCGCCGCAAGGCTGTTAATGAGCCAACCCCGCCATTGCCACATAACACCAACCCTGTGCTCACTCCACTGGCTACCGATAAAATGGAGAATTTTGTTTAAGATTGGCTTACTGACATTCAAATCCTTGCACAATCTGGGCCCTGGATACCTGAAGGACTTGTTGCAACTGCATCACACCCCCCACAATCTTAGATCAAAAGGACGTAACACCTTGGTCACCCCCAGAGTCCACCTCAAAACCTTTGGAGACAGGGCCTTTTGTCATGCCGCCCCTGCACTTTGGAACTCCCTGCCACACCCAATCAGGACAGCTCCATCCCTGGAAGCATTTAACCACTTAAGGACCACGTGATTTTCTTCTGATCGGTGCTGCGTGGACTCTCCAGCCCGCAGCACCGATCAGGAAATAGCCAGGGCGATCAGACTTCCCCCCCCCCCCTTTTTTCCCCACTAGGGGGATGTCCTGCTGGGGGGGTCGGATCGCCGCCGGCTGGCCGCACTTTCCGGGGGGGCTCTTCAAAGCCCCCCTCCGCAGCGCTTTCCGCCCTCCCCGGCTTTCCCTCCCTCTCCCTTACCCTGTGAGCGGCGCAGGACGGATCTCCGTCCTGCGCCGGATAGGATAGGCTTCTGCCTATCAGATGCCGGCGATCCCCGGCCAATCAGAGGCTGGGGATCGCCGATCTACGTCACGGCGCTGCTGCGCAGCAGCGCCGTGTGATGTAAACAGCGGGGATTTCTTCCCCGGATGTTTACATTATGCGTGCGAGCCGCGATCGGCGGCTCACACACTGTTCACGGAGACAGTCTCCGTGAACTAGCATGGAGCGGCCGTTTCCGTGCTATACCACTAACGTCCCGCCGACGCCTATGGGCGTTAGGCCGGCGTTAAGTGGTTAAGTCAGGGGTGCCCACACTTTTTCTGCTCGCGAGCTACTTTTTAACCCCCCCCCCCCCCATATATAAAGATTCTTGTAAACCCCCCCCCCCCCAAAAAAAAAAAGCCTATCAAATAGTAACTGCAGGAGCCTTCTCCCCTACATGTCATGAACCCCCTCTCCCTATCCCAGCAGTTCACTCTACCTCCTTTCAAATGTAGAAAATAGTTTCAGAATCCTCCTGATGCCATTTGTCCAGTGTTCTCACTTGCCTGGCAGTCTGGAGGGGAGGAGACCTATCTCTTCATTTGATCCTCTCAGCAGCGCAGTCAGCTTCTCTCATGTATGCCAAAAGTTCTCTCTGTCTCCTCTCAAGATAAAAAACACATCACAACACACTGTTCACTCATGTGTCACTGACGTCTGTACGAGTCAGATTCGGCCAGGCAAGAGAACATACTGTGCATAGAATACACAGATCTCTACAGTGCTGTGTGCGTGCCCAGAGATTTGCTTACTATGTCTTTATGCACATTAAAAGTGGCAGGGGAGATGGAGCAGCAACAGCTGAGTGCATGGGGCCGAACATGTGGCATATAAATTATTTTAACATAATCTTCATGTGCAAATTGAGGCTACCGAAATCTCTTCTCAATACTTTCTGCCTGGAGTAGAGGGGACGCTGTATGATGAGTCACACAGCCTGGACTCTGGAGGGGAGGAGACCTGTCTCCTCATTTGCTCCTCTCCCCTTCAGACACGCCTCCTCTTTAGCCGCGCCTCTCCCCTTTCCTCCGTGAAGTTTCTAAGGCAGCAAAATCTGACAGCTGCGCTGCACAGCTTCAGATTATGACAGGACGCAGCCAAGCGGCCGCGATCTACTCAACAGGCGGTCGCGATCTACTGGTAGATCGCGATCGACCTATTGGGCACCCCTGGGTTAAGTCTAAACTGAAAACCCACCTTACCAGTCTGGCATTCATGAACATCTGACTATCTCCTCTGTAACGCAACCCAGCCTGCAATCCTGTATTTATCTGAGACACAACTATGCGATTGAGTCCTATGGGAGAAAAGCGCTTTACAAATGTTATTGTATTGTATTATTGTATAACGTCCCTCGCTGCAGCTCAGCTTCCAGCCGGGGTCCCCTCCGTTCGCGATGGTGACCTCACCAGGTCGGGATCTTCTGCGCCACTCCACGTCTTGTCTAGTGCTGTGGAGTGTACTGCGCAGGCGCAGTGGAGCAGCTCTCGCACAGGCGCAGAAGATCCCAACCTGACGAGGTCACCATTGCGAATGGAGGGAACCACGGGCCACCGGCTGGAAGCGGAGCTGCGGCAAGGGACATGTCAGCTGCAAGGGGCTGGAGGAAGCCCCGGGTAAGTAGATCGTCATTTTTTTTCAACAGCTTGGACATTTTCTTTAAATGCACTTATGTGGATGAATTCATAGTAATTTGGACTTTAAATTTGGTTAAAAACCCATAATATATAGAAAAAAAAATTACCAAAAATGTTAAACTATAGATCTGAAGACTATTTTGTGGCAAATCATGACATCTAGGAGTTTTTTCAGTGTTTTGTTTATTAACACACCAAAATACATGGAAATTTAATGAAAATAATAAAACTGCTTTTTAGTTTAGGTTTAGTCGCAGACCTGTGTTATTTAATATTATTATGAGTGGTGCGGTATCTTTATTTTTTTTTTATTCTAATTGTTCCATATGTTTGACACTTTCTGCACACTTTGCTTATTTATTATTGTCATTTGATGGTGCTTGCCCTTTTTCTTTGGTTTGGGAAAGTAACCTTGTCTGGGTGTCGGGTGGATGATATGCTGCTTCTAGGGGGGCATCTAATACAAATGTGTAATGCCTGGTCCACACAATGCAATTTTGCACCAGATTGATGGTTTAATCGATTATTTCCAACAGTTCCGATCTGAATAGGCCCTTATACCTTTTTACCTTGGAGGCACCAACCATACCAATGATGATGTCCCTCTAAACCAGCATATCATGGGCCACCACCTAACTACAAGTATCCTATTATAATCTACCCACGGCATAGCAAACGCCGCATAAGAGGGTAGCGGGCAGGAAGGGGATATTGGGCACAGCGGCTGGGTCCCCCATCTGCGCTCCCCCTCCAGCTTAAGCTCAGCAGCAGCCGCCGCCTCTATTAGTAAGAGGCAGCGGGCGGGGATGACTCACCTCTCCCGTTCCAGCGTGCGTTTCACTATTGTCACTTCCTGCAATGCAGCCTACTGTATTGTAAGTGGACGGCATTGCAAGAAGTGAGGACAGTGGAACACACGCTGTAACGCGGAAGAGGTGAGTCATCCACGCCCACTGCCTCTAATAGCGGCGGCTGCTGCTGAACTTAAGCTAGAGGGGGAGCGCAGATGGGGGACCCAGGTGAGGGAGGGTCCGACCCCCTCCTTCCCTGCCGCTGTGCCCAATACCCCCTTCTTGCCCGCTGGGGGCAGGGCGCCCCTCCAGCTCAATGGCAAGTCTAGGACTGCCCCTGGGGGCAGGGCGCTACTTCTTCTTGCTTGAAGGTTGAGGCACGTAGCCTATTACATATATAGATAATGGGTATAAGCCATTGACCAAATCGAATTATACCCCCCAGATGCCACCTCTTCAAACTAATGAAGAAGAAGAGTAGAAACGATAAGGGGGGGGGGGGTAAATGGCTGGGTATAAAAGACGAAAGGGAGTATATAATATCAGTGGTGTCCAATTAGATAAACAATAGATGTCCACTCTGGATAGGGGACTTAATTTGGGACTGCTCCTCGGCCCCTGGTTACATTTAAAATATGCATTCACTTTCATAAATATACCGGAAAATTAAATCTCAAAAGATTTCTTTTCCCCAGTTTGTATCAACTAAAAATCTGTCATCCGAGTTGTAAATTACACTTTTTAGAATTTTATTAAACACCAATATTGCTAACTTTAGTTTTTTCTCATAGGAGCTACGAGAACATGGGGAAAAGAAAAAGCGGTCACGTGAAGAGGAAGCAGATGATACAGAAGGCTCATTTGGCGTGAGGAAAAAAATTGCAGGGGGAAAGTTAAAAAAGAAGGGCCGTTGAAACTGTTACAAGTCTGACAACCCCCCCCCCCCCCCCCCTCCTGGACTGTGAAATAAGTCAACCAGCTTGACAGCGAATATCTTCCTGAAATGCACTACATCTGAGGAAGCAGTCTAGTTGTCCAAGTATGACTTGCACCTTTTAGATGTTTTACATTGCAGTTTGAAGCTCAGAATGACTGTAGAGAATGTACACGAATGTAAATCTATCAATTCCACACCAATTACAGCTGGAATAAAAAAAAATTATATATTTCTAGAGTAGTTTGTTTGTTTTTACATATGGAGCACTGATGTTTCTAAAATCTGTTTTTTTTTTGTGTGTGCTACGATTTTGTAATATTTTTCAAGATACCTCTTACATCAGCCCCCCATCCACCCCCCCCCCCCCCCTTTTTTTTTCTTTTTTTTTTCCTTTTTTTTTTTTGTTAATAGTTCTTTAAAGGTGGCTATACACTTATTGATTTTTCTCATTCGATTCCTTCCAGATTCAATATATCTGCTGGGAATCGGTTGAAAATGTCAGATTGATCATTTTTTTTCGATTTTGACTAAAAATCAATCGAAAGTATCAATCAAACGGGATGGAAAATTTAAAATGGGCATGGCAAGAGCATTGGCAAGATCGAGGACCTTTAGCTTTGCACTGCATCGAAAAGTGCAACTCTGCAGTTTTATTGATTTGCAATAGATTTCCTGCTGTCATCTATTGGAATTTGCTGTGCAGTGTATGGTAGGAATCCATGTCTTCTGAATCAATACTTTTCAGAAAGGATTAGATTGTTTTGGAGCATTGGGTGAAAATCTATAACTTGTATGCAGGGGCGTAGCAATAGGGGATGCAGAGGTAGCGACCGCATTGGGGCCCTTGGGCCAGAGGGGCCCCATAGGGCTCTTCCTCAACTAGAGTATTGGCTATTTATTGGTCCTGTGCTCATAATAATCACTTCTATAGATACTTTGAATAGTGGTAATCATTAACAAACTGTTCCCCATCCCCTTCTTGCACCTCTGACACTGTAGTTTTCATTGGCGGGTTTTGGTGCGCCGTATCACTTATGTATAGAGTGCTTTGGGGGCCCGATGTAAAGCTTGCATCGGGGCCCACAGCTCCTTAGCTATGCCACTGCTTGTATGGCCAACTTAAGAGACTGCTATTTTTGTGCCTCAAGCCTGGTCTTAGGCATCCCTCTTGCAGGCTTGTGGTCAGGCCCGGATTTCTGGAAAGGTCACAGAGGCCATGGCCTAGGGCGATAAAAATTAGCAGGGCGCAGGACTTGGAGAGATAAGAGGTCACATGCCAAAGTAAATCACCACTCCTGCTTTGCTCTGGTCTGCCTGAATTCCAGAGATCCCTGCATCTCTCTTACTTGTGCAAAGTGTGTGTTATGCCAGTCAGCATTTGCTGTCACCTGTATGATGACAGGGGACAAACAATCTGCTGTGAGAAGAAAAATATATGGGCTCAGTCAAGTAGCAGAACTCTTGAGTTCCGATTAGTTTTTCTCATTCAGCACGCATTCACAGGCAGCAATTACCAGCTCTCCCCCTCCCTGACTGATGTTAATTTATTACTAGTAGGTCAGTGCTGTTAAAGACCTCAGATCTGTAAAATTTATGGCTTTTTTTTTTCCTCCTAGAGATGACAACAACATTCTTTGTACAGTTTAACTCTTTCCTGGCTTTTTTTTTGCCAGCAAAGTACTGTGTTGACAATCAGTGAAAGCAGGATGTTTTGAAACAGAATGACAACTGTGTTACATTTATTTATATTTACAAAACAATCAATGCATCTCTATGTATAGCTGTGTGCACATCTTGTATACAGTAACAAAGTCTGAAGACTGCTCATTAACCAAAGGCTCACTGTTTTTCTTTTGGTTAGCCAATACAAAGTGTTATTTTTTTACAAAACTTCCTGCTGACTGATTTTAAAATCTGTCTTAAGTGCTAAATTGTCACTGTGTAAAGTACACCTGAGCTTATGCTGGGTACACACGATGCAATTTTCTCACAGATTTACTGTCAGATTGACTATTTCCAACATGTCCGATCTGCTTTCCAATCAATTTTCTGAATGATTTTTCATAGAAGTGAACAGCAAATTGATCGAAAAATTGAAAGTAGATCAGACATGATGGAAATAATCGACCTGACAGTAAAATTGCATCATGTGTACCTAGCATTACACTACACATGCCAGTGTGTGTAGTGTCGGATCCTTCTACTTACCTGATCTCTGTTTTGGATGGGCTTCTCTGCATTGTGCTACACTGTCCCCTATTTGTGGCTCTGACGGCAGCAAGTAGCACAGAGGACAAAGAAGCAGCGCTGTCCACTGGGGCTCCTTGTGATTTTGCACTCCTGTATGCATGTGCACAGGAGCCGAGGGAGTGTTATGGGTATGTGTTCTTGACAAGTGCTGCTGAGTGCTCATACATCAGCATCATTTCTGAAGTAAGCAAGCCCAGAACACTATCGGCTGCTGTACATGCAGACAGGAGCGCAAAATTACATGGCGTGGACAGAGCATGCACTGCTTCTTTGTTGAACGGGGCAAAGCAGCAAAACAGAGGGGGGCCCGTTCAAACTAGTCAGAGTTGGACAGAATGAGGGGGGGGGCGGTTGGTGACAGCCGGCCTAGGGCGCTGGAAAGTACAAATCCGGCCCTGCTTGTGGTTCTTTTAAAAAGCTGAACAGGCAATGATGCCTTTAAACTGTGGCAACCTTTAATTAACATCGTATCAATATTGCTGTCCTTGGATGCAAATTAATATTATGGTTTATTTCTACTGCTGTGTAAAGTCCAGTAATGGGATACTTGTATAATTTAGAGGCATGGAACTTCTCCTGACAGCCAGTAAAACAGCTCCCAATAATGGATCACTCTCATTTGTGATCATGTGTCAAGCTAGTATATAAACAAGGTATTTAAAGTGACAGTAAATTAAAAATAAGTGTATATGTGTACAAGAGTCAACCAGAATCTGCCATGCAAGGTATTCTTTCTGTGTAAATGGACTTGAATCTGTCAGGTACTGCATGTCATGTGACTACAGAATGCCAGTAACTGTTCAACGTTAGCATGAACCCGTCCCCGCCCCTGATGTCTCCAACTAAATGTGGAGCATGATACTACTACAAGGGGATTGAAAATTGAACATTTGAATATAATTTTTTTTAAAGGAGGTAAGTATGTAGAGAAAGTCAGGAGATTATTGTTCATTTTCTGTTTAAAATAACATTTCAGCTCTCTGTAACTGTAAAAGTAAGTGAAAAAGTACTGTCAAAACTATTTTTCATAATTCTTATTCAAAGCTATGCTTTTTATTATTATTATTATTACTAATGAATTGAATTGGGGCCTGTGTGTCTGAAATAAATACAGTGATGTGAAAAACTATGTGCCCCCTTCCTGATTTCTTATTCTTTTGCATATTTGTCAAACTTAAATGTTTCTGCTCATCAAAAACCATTAACTATTAGTCAAAGATAACATAATTGAACACAAAATGCAGTTTTAAATGATGGTTTTTATTATTTAGTGAAAAAAAACTCCAAATCTACATGGCCCTGTGTGAAAAAGTGATTGCCCCCCCTTGTTAAAAAATAACTTAACTGTGGTTTATCACTCCTGAGTTCAATTTCTGTAGTCACCCCCAGGCCTGATTACTGCCACACCTGTTTCAATCAAGAAATCACTTAAATAGGAGCTATCTCACACAGAGAAGTAGACCAAAAGCACCTCAAAAGCTAGACATCATGCCAAGATCCAAAGAAATTCAGGAACAAATGAGAACAAAAGTAATTGAGATCTATCAGTCTGGTAAAGGTTGTAAAGCCATTTCTAAAGCTTTGGGACTCCAGCGAACCACAGTCAGAGCCATTATCCGCAAATGGCAATAACATGGAACAGTGATGAACCTTCCCAGGAGTGGCCGGCCAACCAAAATTACCCCAAGAGCGCAGAGAAAACTCATCCGAGAGGCCACAAAAGACCCCAGGACAACATCTAAAGAACTGCAGGCCTCACTTGCCTCAATTAAGGTCAGTGTTCACGACTCCACCATAAGAATGAGACTGGGCAAAAACGGCCTGCATGGCAGATATCCAAGGCGCAAACCACTTTTAAGCAAAAAGAACATTAAGGCTCGTCTCAATTTTGCTAAAAAAATCTCAGTGATTGCCAAGACTTTTGGGAAAATACGTTGTGGACCGACGAGACAAAAGTTGAACTTTTTGGAAGGTGTGTGTCCTGTTACATCTGGCGTAGAAGTAACACAGCATTTCAGCAAAAGAACATCACACCAACAGTAAAATATGGTGGTGGTAGTGTGATGGTCTGGGGTTGTTTTGCTGCTTCAGGACCTGGAAGGCTTGCTGTGATAGATGGAACCATGAATTGTTCTGTCTACCAAAAAATCCTGAAGGAGAATGTCCGGCCATCTGTTCGTCAACTCAAGCTGAAGCGATCTTGGGTGCTGCAGCAGGACAATGACCCAAAACACACCAGCAAATCCACCTCTGAATGGCTGAAGAAAAACAAAATGAAGACTTTGGAGTGGCCTAGTCAAAGTCCTGACCTGAATCCTATTGAGATGTTGTGGCATGACCTTAAAAAGGCGGTTCATGCTAGAAAACCCTCAAAGCTGAATTCAACAATTCTGCAAAGATGAGTGGGCCAAAATTCCTCCAGAGCGCTGTAAAAGACTCGTTGCAAGTTAACACAAACGCTTGATTGCAGTTATTGCTGCTAAGGGTGGCCCAACCAGTTATTAGGTTCAGGGGGCAATTTCTTTTTCACACAGGGCCATGTAGGTTTTGAGTTTTTTTCTCACTAAACAATAAAAACCATCATTTAAAACTGCATGTTGTGTTCAATTATGTTATCTTTGACTAATGGTTAACAGTTTTTGATGAGCAGAAACATTTAAGTGTTACAAACCTGCAAAAGAATAAGAAATCAGGAAGGGGGCAAATAGTTTTTGACATCACTGTACATTTAAATCAGCCTTTACATTCCTACCTTCATACTTTTTCACTTGGCAGATGTGAAAAAATTATTGTGTAGATAGGATGAAAAAACACCTGTGCGAAAACTTAGGAGAAAAGTCCATTGAATCAGGCCTGATGTGTTTAATAAAACACAGCAGTAAGACGGTAGTTACAGGGGATGGTGCACAGGTGTTTTTTCATCCTATCTACACAATACATTTTTCACATTTGCCAAGTGAAAAAGTATGAAAAAGTAGTGGCGTTTGGTGGTTAGCATCCTCGGACCCTTCCAGCGTTAGGTCCCCGGTTCATATTCCAGCCAGGGCACGGTGTTTGTATGTTCTCTCAGGGCTGATGCACACCGAGCGGCTTTTTCAGCGTTTCTGCAGCCGCTTGGTCAATGTATCTCAATGGGGTGGTTCACACCAGAGCGGGAGGCGTTTTGCAGAAACGCATACTCCTGGGGTGAGGCATTTTTTGAATTGCGGGTGCGTTTCTGCCTCAATGTTAAGTATAGGAAAAACGCAAACCGCTCTGAAAAACGCCTGTTCAGAGCGGTTTTGCCGGCGTTTTTGTTACAGAAGCTGTTCAGTAACAGCTTTACTGTAACAATATATGAAATCTACTACACTAAAACCGCTACACAAAACCGCAAAACGCTAGCTGAAACGCTACAGAAAAATAAGAAAACGCGTTTCAAAATCTGCTAGCATTTTGCGGATCTGCTAGCGGTTTTTGGTGTGCACCAGGCCTCAGTATCTGCGTGGGTTTCCTCCCACATCCCAAAAACATACAGATAAGTTAAGTGGCTTCCCCTTAAATTGGCTGTAGACTATGATACATACATAGACCTATGGTAGGGATTAGATTGTGAGTCCCTCTGAGGGACAGGTAAGTGACAGGACAATATACTCTGTACAGCACTGCAGAAGATGTCAGAAAAAAAAATAATACATTTGGGACAACTTATCTAGAGTAATTTTTATTTGCTGTAGGCTGAAAAGATGTCGGCAGGAGAAAGCCCCAGGTAAGTAGCGATTTCATTTATTTTTACTGCTCGGGGTCCCTTTAAATTTGTCCATTTTTAAAAGCACTTGCTAAAGATGGTTGCTTAGCCCAACTATCAAAATATTTGTGCAAAATGATTTCAAGGAAGTGCTTTTGTTAAGAATAAAGGAAATGCTAAGAATCCTGCTTATGGAGCTAGATTAGTCCAAACCCTGTCAGTTCAGACTGATTTTTACTACCCACTGAAAGTTGACAGCAGAATAGGAAAAAAATAATTTTTGTTGCATTTTATTCTAGGACAGATGTACATTTTATATATTTGTATTTAACAAACTGTAATAAGATACTTATGAAATATCGCCCGTGAGTATGAGGCATTGCACGGGCGCGCACCCCAAACTGTCGCTCGTTGCTGATGTCGCCGGGTGATTGAACCGCTCAATCGGCTGGCGGCAGTTGCCGCCACAACTGTCGTTAGTCCGCGTGAGTACGCGGACTAGCGACGGCAACATAACTGCAAAAAGACGGCGCTTCCGGCGAAGGGGGATGAACGTCGGCGACAGCTTCCGTCGCACCGCTGGTCCCTCTTCCGCGTGTGTACGCGGAGGGACCTGGTGAGGAGCTGTCGCCGGCCTGTCGCGCACACGCTCACGCGTGCTGGCGACAGGCCAAAAAAGTTGCCTGTGAGTATGGGCCATAAGAGAATTGTGGCATTTAAAGCCAGCACATGAAAGCAAATAAAAAGAATAGTGACAGTGAATTCCATCTTACACAGCATATGGCACAAAAATGAATGAAAAGATATTAAATTAAAAGAATTGTGGAATTTAAAACCCATCGTACCAGCACAAGAAGTTAGAGTCCTTGTTTAAACCATCTTCTACAGTTTTGAACCAAAGTATAAACTTTGGTTCTTGTGTTAGTATCATGTTTCCCGATTTGAAGCCACCCATTAATACAGTGACGCGAAAATCGCTTAAACTGTGTCCAGGTGAACAAAAGTGTATTGGTATTGGGAGATCAGTATATTTTGTAATATCCTTTTTCCTGCTGTTAATAGTGGATCTGTGGTGTGTCATGCGATCACACAGTGGTTGACTTGTTTCTCCCACATAAATTCCTTTGGGGCTTTTTGCACACATGATCAGGTATACCACATTAGATGAGTCGCAGGAAAAGGTGCCTTGTACTTTGTATTCCTGTTGTGTTCCTGGTATTAGTATCCTGTCAGTGGAATGGATGTGTTTACAGGTCCCACACTTTTTCCCTCGGCAGGGGAATGTTCCATTCTGTTCTTGCCTATTTAAGGCACTCCTCACTATCATCTGCTTAAGATTGGGTGGCTGTCGGAACGCTAGGAGGGGAGGTTCAGGGAATATCTTTTTCAGTCTCAGATCCTTGTGTAGAACAGGATGAAGTTCTTTTGCAATCTTTCTTAAGATTTCCAGACGTGGGTTGTAGGTGACTACCAGTGGGACACGGCTCTATTCCTGTTTCTGCTTGTACTCCAGGAGCTGAGTCCTGGGGATGTTGTTAGCTTTCTTGATTTGGGTCTCAGCCATTAGATGATTGTATCCCTGTTTTTATGAAATTCTTCTTCAGGTAATCCAGGTGTTTGTCTTTGTGTGACGCCGTCGATATGACATATCGAATGCGTCATGGAGTTACGAACGCCAGTTCTCCGCAAACCAACCAAACTGACAGTTGTTGGTTTAAAATTCCCTTATTTTTTCTCTTACTCTGGCTGCTAGCAAACCCTGGCTCTTTGGTAGCTTCTAATTACAAAATCTCTCACCTACATGGGACAGAGTGTTTCCTGGCCTTATGTGGCCCCCTAGAGAGTTTATAAGCTCATCCATCAGATGAAGGGTAGATATCAGTTGACAGAAGCTCATAAATTGTAGCTTTTAATTTAAATTTTTCTATCTTTTCATTCATTTTTGTGCCATATGCTGTGTAAGATGGAATTCACTGTCACTATTCATTTTATTTGCTTTCATGTGCTGGCTTTAAATGCCACAATTCTCTTAAGCTTAGAATTAATGGTGCATGTAACCAGGCCAGTTACCATTTGAACTCGGAATTTACGATGTCTCCCAATCACCAGAGTCTGCTTTATGTTGAGGATTCTATTGATCTTATCAATTTAGCCAGGATGCTTGGGAAAGCCTCCTCAGTAACAGTTAAGGCATCTAATTACATTTATGTTTGCTAAAGAATGTTTCTCCTCTGTATGTCAGTGTATATAAGCTGTGTTTTTCAGTTTTGGTCAGGAACCAGTCCGACGAAGGCTTTTTATTATTATTATTATTATTATTAAGTCAAAAGCTCACTGTTTATCCATCTCTAAGTTAGCCAATATATGGTATCATCCTGATTCAAAACTTTTTGCTTTTACTCATGGCTAACACGGTACAACACTCTACTGCTTCTGTTATCCAAAAAAGGTAACTTTTTAATTCTCAAAAATGAATGCAAAGTAATTAGATGGAGAACAGGTTTAACTTGGTAGACTTCCTGAAGTAAACTGTCTGGTTCAGAACCGTCCACAACATTTCCATAGAATTACAAGCAGGACTTAAATTCCGCAATCAGAAACGTTTGCATCATGTTGCAATGCAATTATATTGTCTGTTGCAATTATATTTCTATGGTACATTCACATTGGTGCATCAGCAGTGCAGTGGTTTCCATCAGAATAACATGCAGCGTGCTTTGTGTTTAACAGACAACAAGTGATTACAGTGGCAGAGAAGTATACTTTTAATGTACTGTATACTTCACATTGCACTCCTAATGTGCAATGTGACTTGTCACTGATGTTGTGTTGTGTACATTGGAAAGTAGCCTAAATTAGAATTTATAGTTTTGGTGATTGCAAACTATCCTACCCATGATACTGTCACCAAGATATTTCAAAAATGGCGAAAGGTTTTATGCTAGAATGTTTACCTTTTCCCGGACATAAATCTCTCATTCAAGCCAAAAAGTTTTTTTTTCATTAGTCTGTAGAACATTCTACCCATATAGCTTATCCATGTGGGTTGTATCATATTGTAGACGGGCACATTTTTTTAATAGTAAATTTATCCTTCCAACCCTGATATGGAAAGCAAATTTGTTCTGATGGTATGGTGGACTTGAGTGCACTGACTTGACTTCTTACAACAGATGCCTTTATTTCCTCAGACATTAGCCCAAGTGTATCTTAACTGCTTTACATTCCAGAACAAAGATTCTACCTCCTAATTAGTGTTGCTGTAGATTTCAGGACGCAGAATCTATGTTCTGCTGGGGGGGGATGGCGCGGGCAGAAAGGTACATCTGTCTCTGGGCACAGCATCTTGGGGGGTGCTTCGGCAGTGAAGTCGATGTTATAAAAAAAAAAAATTACGAGCCAGGGCCGTCTGCTATGAATCAACAGCTGCTCAGCCCCACGAGATTTAAAACTAATGCCTAGTACACACCATACAATTTTCTGTAAGATTTTTCTGTAAGATTTTCTGTAATTAGATTATTTGCTGTAAAGTACTGGTAGAAACCAGGGCTGTGGAGTCGGTCCAAAAATCCACCGACTCCGACTCCTCAGTTTAGGATTCCACCGACTCCGACTCCTCTAATTTGCATATTACAATTTTGTTGATTAAAAGTATGTAACATGAAATTCGTCTCTTAACTGCCAACGCTTAGGAATTTTACAAGACAACTGAAGTGAGAAGGATATGTAGACTACTATATTTATTCCCTTTAGACTAAAACTAGTCCTTGGTAAGAGTACTTGTAAAAGGTACAAACCGGAACAAAGAACATCTATCAGGCCCTAGGCAATGTAAGTGTGGGTACATGTAAGAATGATGTGCAGGTACTCTGCAGGGGAATGAGGAGATTCTTCCTCTATTACACATTCTTCATGCACAATCTGAACAAGGTTTATGGGTGACCGACAACACCTCTGTGTTCAATGTGCACAGCATTCTCAGTGGATTCCCTGCAGCTCTGTGGAGAGTGCATATGTAGAGTATAGTACTACTGTGTAACAAAGTATACCTGAGACAGATGAAATTAAAGTTTTATACATACCTGGGGCTTCCTCCAGCCGCCTTCAGGATAATCAGTCCCTCGTTGTCCTCCTCCACCACCTGGATCTTCTGCTATGAGTCCAGGTACTTGAGCCAGTCGGGCGTAGTGCGCATGCACACACTCCGCCGCCAGGAGCATACTACACCTGTGCAGCACTATTGTGCAGGTGCAGAATGTTCCTGGCTGTGGGAGCAGCATGCGGCCGGACAGCGCCGACTGGATGAATTACCAGGACTCATAGCAGAAGATCCGGGTGGTGGAGGACAGCGATGGACTGATTAGCCTGAAGGGGGCTGGAGGAAGCCCTAGGTATGTATAAAACTTTACTTTTCATCCGTCTCAGGTACCCTTTAATTTGTAGTCACCAAACCAAATTTTAACAACATATCAAATTATTTGATTTCATCAGCAAAGGGAGTGCATACATTTGCATAAATCAGCATCAGTGCAGAATTATTTCCATCTCATTGACCATCTCTATTAGAGACACAGCTACACATCAGGCTTTATTCTTGCAGCATAGATGTTATTTAGTATATATGAGATTCCTGTGTACACATCATATATACAGTCACAATCAGATATGTATATCTTACCTTAAAAATACGGAGACTGCTTTATTGAAGCAGCACAAGTAACTAATTTTGATTGGTTTATTTCATTTTTGTGGACTAAGCACAGCTATTACTTTATATATACTGTATATATACATTATTTTTAATCACTATTATCTGAGAAATAGAACATTTTATAATATTTTCTATTTTAATTACAGTTACAAATTAATTAGGAGTCGGAGTTGGTGCATTTTTTCCCGACTCCAGGCACCCAAAATTGCCCGACTCCACGACTCTGACTCCACAGCCCTGGTAGAAACTAGTCATTATCTCTTGTGCATTGTGTTCTGGTTATCTCTTGCTGAGTAGAACAATGGTTAATTGCTAGGCAGATAGATGGTTAGATAGATAAATTCCAACATGTTGGAAATGATCTATCTGGCATGTAAATCTAATGCTGGGAATACACGGGTCGATCCGGCGGCAGATTAGCCGCCTGATCTACCCCAGCCGTGTCACCGCTCGTGCGTGCGGATCGATTACCGCTCGCCCCCGCCGGTGCTCCTTATCAGCCGCTCGATTCCCTGCCATTGTCCGGGAACGAGCAGGCGGGGGTCGAGCAGCTTGAGCGGACCAGCTGAATATTATCAGCTGGCTGGATCAGCTGCTCGATACACGGTACAGAAACGTACCATGTATCCCCAGCATAACAAAAATTTTACAGAAAAATTGTATGGTGTGTACTAGGCATAAAGGAGAGCTGCTGCCAGGCATGTGACAGGAGTCCTACTGCAAGTAGATACTAGCAGGACAGGAATGCTCTGCTTGAGGACTGACTGCAATTAAGATAAGCTCCCTGCTCATTTTCTGTGTGTGTGATTGCCTGGCTCACTATTCTGTCTTTTCTCTCCCTCATTTCCCATACAGTGTGTGATTGTGCGATTGCCTGGCTCACTATTCTGTCTTTTCTCTCCTTTTTCTCTCCCTTTGCCATACAGACTGCAATCCTAGTAAAAGAAATGCAGTATCTCCTTTCCTGCTTTCCTTTTCTGCTTTACTTTCCTTTCTCTTCACTTACCTCCCCATCACACTTTCCTACTTTTTTTCCCCACTGTCTCTTTTCCCCCTCTCTCCTTTCCTTTTCTCCCCACTCTCTCCACCCCTACCCCCCATCTTCTTTTCTCAGTGTAATCACCCTAATCTTGTTATCTATGACCCTAAAGGTGCCCCCACACATTAGAAGATGTATGGGTAGATCGACCAAGATACAGATCTCTCTCTGATCGAATCTGATCTGTTGGCTGCCCTTACACCACAGACTGATTCCCGATCGATTTCAGCATAATTCTTGGGAATTAACCTTGTGACGCCGCATCCACCACCTCGGTGGCCCCGATGCTGTCCTCCCAATGTAAAATGTGCACCCGGTGCTGTATACATTACTTGTCCATGTTCGTCACTGGCTGGGTCTTCATCCACTCATCCACGTGGTTGCAACCATGTGGGGAACGTAAATGAAGACAGAGCCAGCTGCGGACACGGACAGGTATAGTATACTTAACCAGGCACAGGGGGAAACTTTTTACATTAGTGAGGACAGCGCCGGGGTTCAGTTGCAATCATCACTCATCCTGAAATCGCACGCTGTAAACCCTACGCACTCAGTCAAGCAAGTCGGCTATACATCTTACAGCATGTACGACTGATACATGGAACCAATATTGGCCCAAAATTAATTGTAACAGTCATGTCTGTGGCAGCACTGACTTTCATCCGTTTTGATAATAATTATCGAATCGGATGGTCGATTGGCTGCCCAATCACCTGATGTATGTACCAAAAGCTGGTACACAGGATGCGATTTCCTGTCAGATCGACGAGTTAGAACGATAATTTCCAGCATGTCCAATCTACTCCTGATCAAGAACAGGATTGATTTTCAGATCACTACTTCACAAAATCCTGTTCTCGAGCAGGAACTAGTCGGACATACCTGAAATTATCTTTGACCCGTCCATCTGATGGGAATTAACATCGTGTACCAGGCATAATGTTTTCGCTTAATTTTATCCCTATCCCTATAATCCTTATTCTAAACCTATTTTGTCCAAATGCCTAGAGCTAATTTTCCCTAACCTCTTGGGCAGGCCTACATACACCACTGCAAAATTTTATCTACACATAGCTACACTAATGGCCTTGCCCGCATGGCCATGACCATTTTGGCTCAGTGTACATTGCACTATGCAGGCATTCCCAGGGGGCGCAAAAATGATCTTTGTCCCGGGGCGCTGAAAACCCTAGCTATGCCTCTGGTCCTGCATTAAAAACTGCCGCACGCCGCCATGTGTGCATAAGCCTGTGTTAAAAGTGAATGATTGCTGCTAGCAATAGCTTTCATAAAGCGGGAAAAAAAAAATTAAAGTGACACGGTCCCAATAAGATAAAACATGTTTTTTAGCCCCAGTTAAGTTTTAAAGTGGACCTGAACTCAGAACTTCCTCTCTGCTCTAAAAGATACACGACAGCACAATAACCTTTAAAGAAAAACATTTCTTTACTTCTGGACGGAGGTAATTCAAATCTTTGCCCTGTTTTGATGCTCTAATACCTGCCAGGGCGTAAATTTCACCATACTGCCGTCGTGTGCTTTTGTCTCTTGCTTCCGCCGATCTCGGTGCTGTTTCCCCGCCGCAGCTCACTCACCCTGTCACCTCTATGACTGCAGAGCCCTGTGAGCCGGTTAGGAGGAGATTTCATTTACTCCTGACCATGTCATCAATGTAAGCAACTCTCATTGGCTTAAATTGATGGACAGGGTCAGTAGCCAATGCAGGCAGCTCCGGACCGTCTCACAAAGCTCTGCCGTCATAGAGACAGCAGAGTGGGTGGCCTGAGACGACAGATGTTAGGCGTGGATGGTGGTAGCAGTGGGTATGTGTGGTAATTAGGCGGGTTTCTGATACCTGCGGTCTCTGGTCCTTAGCCTCTTCTCATTTTTGGACATACCTCTTACGTCCAGATTTGTGCCTTTCAACGTTCCTGTATATACGAGGTACATCCAGTGCACAATGCCACTGTTTACTCTCATTTACTCTTCTGTTAGTGAATGATTTTCTTTTAAGTTTTTATCCTTGCCAGACTAATAAAACCCTCCTGTTACCTATACTTGGCACTAAGATTTATGAACACCTGTAATGGCTGCTGCCCATAGTGATCGGATGTGATCACTAGAGCGACAGCTTGGGGACCCAACACTATATAGATGCATCAATTTTGTTTCCTAGCAATGCATCTATACAGTACTAGGGTCCCCAAACTGTGTGCCTTAGCAATCGCATGCAATTGCTACAGACGCACAGGCTGGCTATAATGGAACTTCACATGCCCAACCAGTGTTGAAATATGGCATGTATGCTATCGTTATAACCAGGACGAGCCAAATAATGTATTTTGAGGGCTTTTACAATTGTTGCATCTGGCATGTAAAAATTAGGAAGGGTGAAGCATGAAAAAATGCTTAATTTTTACTTTTACGCCTAATTTTCTTTGATTAACTGCCTGTTAACCACCCTGGCGTTCTATTAAGATCGTCAGGGCGGCTGCGGGAGGGTTTTTTTTAAATAAAAAAAAAACTATTTCATGCAGCCAACTGAAAGTTGGCTGCATAAAAGCCCACTAGAGGGCGCTCCGGAGGCGTTCTTCTGATCGCCTCCGGCGGCCAGAAGTAACATGGAAGGCCGCAAGGAGCGGCCTTCCGTGTTTTGCTTACTTCGTCGCCATGGCGACGAGCGGAGTGACGTCATGGACGTCAGCCGACGTCCTGACGTCAGCCGCCTCCGATCCAGCCCTTAGCGCTGGCCGGAACTATTTGTTCCGGCTGCGCAGGGCTCAGGCGGCTGGGGGGACCCTCTTTCGCCGCTGCTAGCGGCGGATCGCCGCAGAGCGGCGGCGATCAGGCAGCACACGCGGCTGGCAAAGTGCCGGCTGCGTGTGCTGCTTTTTATTTCAACAAAATCGGCCCAGCAGGGCCTGATCAGCAGCCATCGGCGGTGATGGACGAGCTGAGCTCGTCCATACCGCTAAGATGGTTAAATGAAAAAATACTTTGAAAAAAATATTACCTAAAGAAAGCCTAGAATGTCCTGAAAAAAAACAATGTATTAACCGTTTGATGGCATAGGTAATACAAAATGATTGCAGTATCAGTAGTGACACAACTGATATACCAAAATTGTCAGTGGGAATAAGACACTAATTCCTAAACACTCTAAATACATACAGGGCGCATTTTTCTATGTTTTCCTTCTGTCCTGTGCAAGAGTTCAGGTTCACTTTAATGCCAGCCTAGCCTATTTACCTATTGTTAACTCCTGCAATATCTATACCTGTTTATAAACTTTTAATGACTGCCGCTTGTAGCGATCGGATGTGATCGCTAGGGCAGAAGTTTCGGGCCCCTACAGATGTATCACTCTGCCGTTGCTTAGCGATGCATTTGTACAGCAGTATGGTCTCTTAAGCTGCCGCCCTAGCAAACCCATATGATCGCTACAGACATGCAGGCTGGGAATAACGGTCCACCACATGCTTAGCTATTAATGAAATATGGCATATGGAGCATCATTTTAACTGGGAAGGGCCAAATAATTCATTTTTATGTGTTTTATGACTGTGGGACATGTTGTGTGAAAATTAGGAAAGGTGAAAAATGAAAAAAAAAATGTTCTTTATTTACGCCCAATAAATGACTATAAAATAAAATAGTTAAGGGAAAAAATTACCCAAAGAAAGCCTAGATTGTTCTGAAAAAAACTATATATATCCCTTACATGGTATAAGTAATGAAAAGCACAATATGGGGAAAGATGCGCCCTGGTGTATGTATAAAACCATTTAACAACTGAATCCACAAGTACACCATATCTAAGACCTCTGTGACCTCATCAAAGCCAGGAAGACGTAGATATATGTCACATTGCAGCCCTGCTGTGCATAAGCCTGTGTTAAAAGTGAATGATTGCTGCTAGCACTCCACCCCCACCTGAGTGCACTCCACCCCCGCCCCCACCGGCACTGTTAGCTGCAGAAATAATTGGCGAAAGGGAACATGTTCCCTAATAACCAATTAGTCAGATCCCCCTCCCCCCATAAGCAATCCGCAGCGATCCTTCATCTGTCCCCCTTCGTGTACAAACCATTTAAAAAAAAATCAACAAGCAGCCTCTCTCACCTTATCTAGTTCCTGTGACAATCCTGCAGCTCGAGCCTCCGATCCCCGCTGTGCACTAGGCCGCGTAATGCTGGATATCCGGGGCAGAGTCGTGGATATTTGCCATGGCGGAGCTGACTGCAGAGAGGGAAATGGAGGCTCGGGCTGCAGGATGGTCGCAGGAACAAGGTAAGGTGAGAGAGGCTGCTTGCTGATGATTTTTTTTTTTTTTTTTAACAATCTGTGCATGGATAGAGCTGCCTGATTGGAGGGGGGGGGGGTGTTTCGATCATACTGGGGGACATCTGAGTAACTGGGGGAGGTGGGATTTAATTACGTGATACATCTGGGCACCTGGGGGATAACCTTATACTGGGGGCACATCTGGCTATAATGGGGGAACGCTCATCCCAGGGATGCATCTGGCTATAAAGGAAAGCACTACTCCTGGGGGCGCTTCTGTCTATCTATACTGGGGGGTGTCAAACACAGGGGACACATCTGGCTATACTGGGGGAGCTGATTTTGGGGACTCACCTTGCTATACTGGGGGGGTTTATACATCTCACTATCTATACTAAGGGACATAAAACTGGTGGCATGGTTTTTATCACCGTAGCACTTTTTATTTTTAAACAGGAATTGTTAAAAACTAAGAAATAATGCATTTTTATTTTTTTCTGCTTTTTCCCATTAAAATGCACATAAAAAAAAACGTTTTTCTTGGGACCAAATACCCCCTAATAAAAGCCTAGGTTGTCTTGAAAAAAAATATATATAGATCATTTAAGTGTCATGAGTAGGGATGAAGTTATTGTAGATGAAATAGGGACATAGCAAAAGCATAAAAACTGCTTTGGTCCATAAGGGGAAAACCAAGATCTGCATGCGAATCAGTTAAAAACAGAATAAAATGGAAAAAGTTTGAGATGGCTTACCTCAGTGATAAAAACTTTTGTATAAACAAAGAGTGTATTTTGCACAGGGAGCCTCCCATAGGGAGCTTACCTATCCTGGAAAGCTTTTTTTTAATTGGCCTGAGGAAGCGGGCTCAGAGCCGCGAAACGCTTTGCCTGTGCAAAATAAAAACTTTGTTCATACAAAAGTTTTCGTCACTGAGGTAAGCCACCTCAACCTTTTTCTATTTTATTCTGTTTTTATATGGTTTTATACATACACCGCGCCTCTTTCCCCATATTGTGCTTCTTAACATCCCCTAACAGAGTCTGTTGGTGGGGTTGAGACAGACCACAAGTGGTCCCCACCACAGTGGAAACCTGTCACTTTTATCTAGGAGAGCAATTGCATCCAGATCCATCTGGACCACCCCGAGTTGAGTCTGGTTCATTTTTTCCACTTGCTTCCTGTGGTTGGTTGCCCCGTCTGCAACCCGCCTTTGTGAGTAGAGCATCTATTTCCTCTTTCATTCCTCTGTACAAATTAACAAGCTGACACATCATTGCATTCCAGCGGTTCTGGAGGTGTGTTTAGCTTCTAAGGGTACAATGGTTAATTTGCATATATTCAGCAGTGATGCCTTGGGAGACATCTCAAGCTCACTCCAACCTGAATTATCGCAAATTCTTTCTGTTTTAAGAAAGCAAACTTTTGTTTCGCTTTCATTACAAATACTGTACTCAAACATATTGCACTAGTGGGCTCCCGGTTTGTTTCCTGTAATTTTTCTTTAGGGTGTCCCTAATACGGTAAGTAAGGAAACATTTACTGCTGTATCAAAGTGACACAGCTTAAAGAGACACTTAAGTCAGAAAAAAAAAGTTTTACTCACCTGGGGCTTCTACCAGCCCCCTGCAGCAGTCCTGTGCCCTTGCAGCCACTCACTAATCCTCTGGTCCCCCGCTGCCAGCTAGTTTAGTTTTTGCCGACAGGCCCGTCAGGACTGGCCACGCGTAGCTTTTTCCGCATTCCCGACTGTAATTAGTGCTACTACAGGCCGCAACGCGTACAAAAATGCGCGTTGCCGCATTATGAACGCATAGATATGCGGCAACGCGTATTTTTGTACGCGTTGCGGCCCGCAATAGCGCTAATTACAGTCGGGAATGCGGAAAAAGCTACGCATGGCCAGTCCTGACGGTAGCTCAATGAGGTAGCTCAATGTCAGAACAACAGTGACTGTCCAGCTGATCTAATTTGGTCTGTCCACAATGAAGCAACAACCTTATTATCTTGGGTGTGCCCTCCAACACACTCATATAGCTGGTCATTGCTTCATTGTGATATGCATGCCCCTTCACCGCGGCAAGGTAACAATCACGAAGGGGAATTGACACTTGTACATGCCTTTTGTTGTTTTGTTGCAGCCGCAGTGCAGCCAGAAAAATGAGTCAGGCATGTACACGCACCAGAAAAATTATTGTTCTTTTTGTTAGCGGCCTTAAACATTCAGGAATCCACCTGGAGTCCTGGACCCTGTTGGTGTGGCGGAGAAGACAGTCAAGCCTCCTGCAGGCAGAGATGCTGTGTGGGGACGAACTTTGTCTAAGGGCAGGCAGCAGCAGCCGTCAGGCAGGCAGAGATGCTGTGTGGGGACTGACTTAGTCTTCGGGCAGGCAGTAGCCCTCCGGAATCCATGCTTCATTCATTTTGATAAAGTGAAGTACTAAACACTTTTTTGACCTATGCGACTTCTCTTCTCACTGACAATGTCTCCAGCTGCGCTGAAGTTCTTTTCTAGGATGCTTGAGGCAGGGCGAGCCAGAAGTTGGATGGGAATTTGTGACAGGCAGCAGCGGCAGGCAGAGATGGTGTGTGGGGACTGACTTAGTCTTGGGGCAGGCAGTCACACGGTGTGCAGGCAGAGATGCTGTGTGTGGGGACTGACTTAGTCTTCGAGCAGGCCGTAGCCCTCCAGGATGCATGCCTCATTCATTTTGATAAAGGTGAGGTACTGAACACTTTTTTTTGCCCTAGGCGACGTCTCTTCTCACTGACAATGCCTCCAGCTGTGCTTAACGACCGCCTAACGCCGATAGACAGCTGCTGGTCGTAAGTGGGTTTCCATGGAAACCGCTCCATGTCAGTTCACGGAGGGTGTCTCCGTGAACAGCCTGCAAGCCTCCGATCGAGGCTCGCAGGCGAAATGTAAACACGCGTTGAAGAAATACCCTGTGTTTGCATCCTATGGATGTCGCAGCAGCGCCGTAAAGGAGATCGGCGATCCCCGGCCTCTGATTGGCCGGGGATCGCCGGCATCTGATAGGCTGAAGCCTATCAGAGGCGGTACAGGACGGATCGCCGTCCTGTACCGCCTATCTCTAGCAGGAGAGAAAGGGAAGGAGAGGGAGGGGAGAATAGCGCTGCGGAGGGGGGCTTCGAGGAGCCCCCCCCGCTCGGCCACACAGAGCGGTGGTGATCAGACCCCCCAGCAGGACATCCCCCTAGTGGGAAAAAAAGGGGGGGGGGGGGAGTCTGATCGCCCTGCCTCAATCCTGATCTGTGCTGTGGGCTGAAGAGCCCACGCAGCACAGATCAGCCAAACATGCTGCGGTCCTTAAGTGGTTAAAGTCCTTTCTGAGAGGACGCTTGAGGCAGGGCAAGCCAGAAGTTGGATGGCAAATTGTGACAGCTCTAGCCACAGGTGTAAAGCCTGCGCACCCAGTAGTCCAGGGGTTCATTGCTGCTCAGAGTGTCTACATCCAGACTTAGAGACACTGAAGTGTAAAAAAAAAAGCATCTTTTTATTTAATAAAAGTGTTTAACATAATAGCCCTAACTAAATCCCCCCTAACTCCCCCCTCCCTCTCCCCTGCAAAATCGACTTTCTTCGTCGTGGATTTTGCAGGTGGTCAAACATAAGGAGCGTTGAATTCCAGCGAGTCAGGCTATCGCAAAGCAAGCGCCTCACTGGCAAGTTGTTTCTCTGCTGAAGATCGGCCAAGCACGCCTTGGCCGTGTAGAAACACCTAAATTGCCCACACACCTTCCTGGACTTCTTCAAGACCTCCTGTAAGCCTGGGTACTTGCACACAAATCTTTGGATTATAAGATTAAGCACATGTGCCATGCAGGGTACATGTATCAACTTTCCCAAACTCAAAGCCGAAATGAGATTGCTGCCGTTGTCACACATCACATTGCCGATCTCCAGTTGGTGCAGGTCAGCCACTGATCCACCTGTTTGTTCAGAGCAGCCAGGAGAGCTGCTCCAGTGTGACTCTCGGCTTTGAGGCAAGACGTGTCCAAGATGGCGTGACACCGTCGTACCTGGCATGCAGCATGGGCCCTGGGGAGCTGGGGGTGTGTAGTTGGAGAGGAGATCGCAGCACCAGTAGAGTAGCACTGCCACTCAGCCGAGGAGGAGGAGGACGACGACGACAGCGAAGAGCATGTAGCAGGAAGAGTAGGAGGAGAAGGAGAGGTGGTGGCAGCAGGCCTGCCTGCAAGCCGTGGAGGTGTAAACTAGGTTTGCTGCACAGCCGCGTATTGCCTGCTTGCCGCCAGCGGTCACCAGGTTGACCTAATGTGCTGTATAAATAAAACAAAACACTTTGAGATCCAATATGGGAGGGGTATGACCCGATTGAGTCCAAACAAATTTGAAAAAATACAAAACTTTATTTAACACTTGCAAAATCATACATAAAAACATCCATAACAGCGACCCGCCCACATCCCACCCCACAACCCTAGGCCCACCTCGCCCTCTAGACTACCCCACCTAACTTCGTTGGAATAGAAATAGGTCTCTGTTTACAGGGCTGAAATAAATGCTGCGCAGCTCCAAAAATTAAAGTTTCAAAGTCAGAATGCCGTGAGCAGGTTGCAAAAAAACATTGTTGATATAGTGTCCACAACAATAGGAAGGATGAGGGGAAGATTCAAGGAGGAAGAGGGACCCAGCCACCTCAACTCCCAGCCAGAGAGTTCTAGGTACTGTGCAGGTTAGTATGCGACCCCAGCACAGTTCATAAGCAATAGTGGATTGCGTAATCTACTTTGACTTGAAGCTGTGATGTTCTGATCCTGATAGTGCATGAAAAGAAGAACTACTCATTCTTAATACAGAAGCGCACCTTAAGAGACTGTACAAATTGGCCTGTTGTGAACCTGTGGAAGTCTTCTTGGAACTTTTATTTATTGACTATATTAGTAATTAGGTTGATAATATTGATCTAAAAGGGCAATATAAGAAATACAGTATCCCTTATAGGTGATTTATGTGACTCCTAGGGAGCTTAAGCGCTGTGTTATTGGTGTATAGCTTTTTTGTATGTGAGTTGAAAATACGGCAGCTAAACAATGGATGTCTTTGAATATAGGAGAACTAGGCATGTTAACGTAGATGAGGCATTAGGAAATGAAGGTATCAGACAGGAAAATACACTGGAGGATAACTTCAGGAAGTTGCAGCATAATATGGTGAAAGAACAGACTACCTGGTGGGACATTGCTATATTAAATAAGTATGCAGCAAAAGGTTATGTACCTAAGAAATATAGGTGGGATACCCTGCCAGATGATGGGGAGGAAAGTGAAGACAATAAAGAATGGGAAGATAACCTGACTCAATATGGAGACCACCTAGACACTGGTGACGTTTTGCCCTGGAATTTCCTCATTGGCCGCTCAGGGTGTTCTTTCCCTTACCCGCATATGATTGGTGATGAAGACTGTTTTATATGTGTGCATGTACGGAGGGAAGCCACGCCCCCTGAGGAAGCCGGAAGCCGGCGAAACTGTCGGGAGCGCTTCCCTCTTCACACATGGGACGCCACGCCGCCCCGACCTTCTAGCAGCGGACTCCATCTGGACGCACTGCTCGGCCTAGCCAACTGGGCATTGATGTGCACTACCGACTGCTCACCATCCCACTTCACCTAAGCATCCCACGGACAACCTTGGATATTTATCATACTCATGGTGACAACACTCCGCAACTCCTTCCAGCCAAGATCTGGTGTGGTGAGATCATGCTATTAACGCAATGAGGCTTTGAACTGATGATTGATGATTGTAGTGCTTATTGCCTGCCTGCTTATACATGCTGATATCTATTGTGGCTTTCCCTGCATGAAGCGTTTTTCCTGCATGTGATTTATCAAACTCCTTGCTCAGACTAACCCCTTGCCGAGGAGCTGCGGTTTGTGGAACTTTTGGAGCTTGTTTATCCTCCTCAAAGCATTCCCCTTTACCCGGATGTTGTGGAACATTGTCCTCTTCTTTGCTACATACTAAGCTTCCCTATAGCATGCATACGGCCGTTGTGTGCTTGTGGATGTGTCTGTGAGTGGGCTGTGTTTGGTCGTGACGGGGTGGCCATCCCATGTTGTTTTTAAGCACTTTTTGGAATATTAGTTTAATAAAGATTTGGTATATTTTTTATATTTTTCAATTACATGTATTTGGCTTCTTATTTGAAATTGCAATGGTACAGACACGTATGCTCCACAGCTGATAATCACTTTCATCTAAAAATTGCACTTTATATAGTGTGGGCAACTGTGTCTGAGACAATCAGTTTGTTTATTGCAGTGATTTTGACATCTATCCGTGAAAGTGGAGACCTTATTAATGATGGTTAGAGGGCTAATATAGGCCCTGGGTATTTGTCATAATCAGCAATAGATTGATCAGGTGTTGGGATAGGAGGATGTTGCGTTGGGACGATCTTGTAACGCAGGTGGAGGGTGACTGTGCACAGACAGCGGGTAGTAGGGACGCTGAGCAGACAATAAATACTGGTTTCCGTAAGTTGGAGCGTTTGTATGAAAAAAAGTCTAGATTGTGGTGGAATATAAAATACAACAAAGTCTATATAGGGGATCATTTTGCACCACTCTAGTTGAGAGTCCAGGTATTCCCACGTAGAAGAGATCTTAGTCCGGAATTTAAACGCAAATGGGAAGCAAATTTTGAAAACTGCGCCCACGTATGCCTCGGCCTGATGAACGATCTGGACGAGGCGGAGTTGGCCACAATAGAGAATATTGTTAACATTACCACTGAATTGAACCCATTTTCTGAGGAGTCTTTGTATAAGAAAAGGAATGAATTTTTAAACAATCACATTAAAAAATATAATAAGGATTTGGTTGTCCTGAAAGATAAGAAATTATTTAACGATAGACTAGCATATAAATCAGGCCAGGCCTATCGGTGGGACTCTCGTCCTAATTACCCAGTTAGACCCAGGGGCCCACAACCTAGACAAAGACCGCAGCCAGTAGAAACGGCGGAGGAATCTGACTCCTCAGCGGCAAGCGGTATATCGGCTACCTCAGCCTCTAGCAATAATTCAAACACATCCAGACGGAGATATCCTACTCGCCTTCAAGATAAGGACAGAGATGACCCTAGAAAAAATATAAAGGGTGCCAAAAATAAACCTAAATGTACTCAGGGAATGGAAGAGGGTGTGGGGATAGCGGGGGGTGCATCCGCCCCACCATCATCATCCTCTGCTGCATCTTTTTTAGAGTAACACCCCCCCAACAGATTAAAGGGAACCAGAGAGGAACGGGCTGAAAAAAAAAGAACAAGCCTTTATACATACCTGGGGCTTCTTCCAGCCCCATAAGCCTGGATCGCTCCCACGCCGCCATCCTCCGCTTCCTGGAACCGCCGTTACCGGGCCCGTCACTTCCGGCGGACGCGGCCAGCAGGCAGCCTCATGCGTACTTGTATAGAAGGAGCTCCGTGTGATGCGGCGAATCGGCCGCGTCCGCCGGCCGACTGGCCGACTAGCGGCAATGACGGGACCCGGTACCGGCGGATCCAGGCAGCAGAGGACGGCGGCGTGGGAGCGATCCGTGCCTATGGGGCTGGAGGAAGCCCCAGGTATGTATTAAAGCTTCCCCCCAACCTCTCTGGTTCCCTTTAATATGGTCCACGCCGGAGTTGAGACGCTAGGAGCTCAGCCCCAATGTCGCAGCGAAGAATTACAAGTAATTAACCTTACGGGTGAAATCATCCCCGAGGGGGTTATGAAACTCCTAGGACAGGGTTTTGGCTTCTGCCCACCACAACAACTTGATCGTTTTGAATTTACTGTTGATCTGCATTTGTTTTGCAGAAAACTCTTTTTTCAATCGACCCTGCGTGAGAGGACCATAGAAAGACCTGTAACGGTAGCATCCTCCTTGACACGGCAAGATCGTGAGGTGTTGGAAGATCTCAATTTTCTGCTAGCGGAAGGTGACAGGATGATGATTCGGGGGGGATGCACTTTCTGTTGCCCCGGGCCCTAGATTCTCCACAATTAATAGACAATTTTATAACCGCTCAAAACGATTCCCACCTATATCAGGCAATGTTGGTTTACGTTGCTTTATCAGGGCTGTAGAAAGAGACATTGCTAGTTTGGAGATGGGAGACGAAGGAATGTCGAATTTAGGACGGGATGAATGTGAGGCCTTGGATCTTATTTCTACTAGACAGGATTGGACGATAAAACCCTCCGATAAGGGGGGTAATGTCGTCATAATGACTACCGTACAGTACAGGGCCATGTGTTTGGACATCTTGGACCGTGGGGAGTGCTACACGAGGGTCTCGGCATCGAGGGTTGACTCTTGTCAATCCAGACTTTTTTCCATCATTGACGTTGCACTGAGGAATAATGTGATTGATGGTAATATTGCACAATTTTTGAAGGTGGAAGACCCTGTGCTCCCGACTTTTTATGCCTTGCCAAAAGTGCATAAACGTCTTAAAAATCCACCTGGACGCCCGATAGTATCGGGAAGAGGTTCCTTAACAGAAAAGGCCAGTATATATGTTGACAAACACCTCCAGCCGCATGTGCAGGGTCTTCCATCATACATTAAGGATACTACACACCTTCTACGCATGTTGGATGGCGTTCAAGTCCCGGCGGGGACTTTACTGGTCTCCCTTGATGTTGAGGCACTCTACTCTAGCATTCCCCACGGTCCTGGTGTCCGGGCAGTGGCTAACTTTCTTTGTGAGTTGGGGATACAGGATGCTGCGCACAACTTGTTTTTGTTGCGGCTGTTGGTTTTTTTGTTAAATAACAATATTTTCACATTTGACGATCAGAGGTTCCTCCAGGTGCAGGGTGCGGCGATGGGGACAACTTGTGCCCCGTCATACGCAAACCTGTACCTGGGGGACTGGGAGCGCAATGTGTTTTCGGACGACGGCCTGTCGGTGTACCTGTGTCACGTGTTAGCGTGGCACAGGTACATAGACGATATTTTGATACTGTGGACGGGCACGCCGCGGCAGGTCACTGAGTTTGTGGAGTGTATTAACAACAGTCGAAATTTAAAATTTACTTTCGAGTTTGACCCCATTACGATCCCGTTTTTGGACATTTGTATTACGATACAACATGACGGTCACTTAAGCACATCTTTATTTAGAAAAGCGACGACCACTAATGCTTTCTTGCATGCAAAGAGCTTTCATCCTGCACATACCATACGGGGTATCCAGACGGGTCAATATCTAAGAGCAAGGCGTAATTGCTCCGAGGAATCAACGTTTTTACAGGGAGCACGGGTTTTGCGCGAGAGATTTAGAGCTCGTGGCTATCGAGATAAACATCTGAGACAAGCCTTCAATAGGGCACTAAACAGCGATAGACGAGACCTGCTGCGGCAAAGACACCACCGACGTGATGATGATGTGGGGTTGTTGTCCCGTTTTGGTACACGATTCTGTGCACAGCATCCTGTGTTGAAAAGAATCCTGGAGAGACATTGGTATCTACTACAGAATGATCCAGTGATAGGCCCACATGTTCCGTCCAGACCAAGTTTGATATTCCGTAAGTCTAGATCTCTGCGCGATGCTGTGGTACGCAGCCATTTTGTGGGAGTGACCCCCAAGAAACACTGCTCGGTGGTGGGGACTTTCACGTGTGGAGGATGTGACTACTGTCGTTTCATACAGGTGGGCAGGACTGTGCAGATATCTGGCGACAGGGGCCTTTCGTTATCCCATTATGTGAATTGCAAAACCAAGTTGGTGGTCTAACTACTATTGTGCCAATGCCGTGCTTTTTATATTGGCAAGGCAAAGCGAACACTTCGTGAGCGTATGTCTGAACATATAACCAATATTGAGAAGGGTGACGTACAGTCCCCGGTCGCCAGGCATGTCACACTCCGTCATGGAGGTAATGTGAGGGCAATCAAATTTGTGGGCTTAGATCGCATTCACCCTACAATAAGAGGGGGCAACTGGGATCGCCTCTTATTACGTTGTGAGTCCAGATGGACTTACAATTTAGGGGCATGCTCCCATCCAGGCCTAAATGAACAACTTAATTATGCCCATTTCTTACCAGTATAGATGGTTCTGTTTTCTGCGCTCCGGCCCGTGTCTGGGTGCTGCTGTCCTCCTTCCTGCGGTTTGGCAGGAAGTCCTGGCTGCAATGTTCCTCCTAACCTTTGTGCATTTTGAAATTAATGCTCTAATATTAAATTATGTATATGACGGAATAGGAGTATACTGTGGGAGGCCTAGGCTGGTTTTTGACTTGCCAGTCAGGACATGTATTGTGTCCGGTTACAAACCCTATACATATTTTTGGGATCAAAAATGCCTCTTGAAATTATCTTTTTTCTATATATATACTATGTTATAGGGAACTTAAATATTTTATATTTTGATCAATGTATGTTAGTTTAAATAGTATATATTTTGACAACTGAGGTTGCTGCGTGTGAATATATGTTTTTGGGACTTTCACCCTGGGCTTAGCCATGTGGAGGTAATTTGTATCCGGGGCGCTCAGGGCAGCGGGGATGCAGTACGAGCTGTTTAAGAGCATTATGCTCTCTTTGGGGCGATACATACAATCGCCCATTATAGGTTTGCGTTCTGTCTGCCCTGCGCTGACTTTCTATTCCACCTAGATACTGGTGACGTTTTGCCCTGGAATTTCCTCATTGGCCGCTCAGGGGGTTCTTTCCCTTACCCGCATATGATTGGTGATGGAGACTGTTTTATATGTGTGCATGTACGGAGGGAAGCCACGCCCCCTGAGGAAGCCGGAAGCCGGTGGAAACTGTCGGGAGCGCTTCCCTCTTCACACATGGGACGCCACGCCGCCCTGACCTTCTAGCAGCGGACTCCATCTGGACGCACTGCCCGGCCTAGCCAACTGGGCATTGATGCGCACTACCGACTGCTCACCATCCCACTTCACCTAAGCATCCCACGGACAACCTTGGATATTTATCATACTCATGGTGACAACACTCCGCAACTCCTTCCAGCCAAGATCTGGTGTGGTGAGATCATGCTATTAACGCAATGAGGCTTTGAACTGATGATTGATGATTGCGGTGCTTATTGCCTGCCTGCTTATACATGCTGATATCTATTGTGGCTTTCCCTGCATGAAGCGTTTTTCCTGCATGGGATTTATAAAACTCCTTGCTCAGACTAACCCCTTGCCGAGGAGCTGCGGTTTGTGGAACTTTTGGAGCTTGTTTATCCTCCTCAAAGCATTCCCCTTTACCCGGATGTTGTGGAACATTGTCCTCTTCTTTGCTACATACTAAGCTTCCCTATAGCATGCATACGGCCGTTGTGTGCTTGTGGATGTGTCTGTAAATGGGCTGTGTTTGGTCGTGACGGGGTGGCCATCCCATGTTGTTTTTAAGCACTTTTTGGAATATTAGTTTAATAAAGATTTGGTATATTTTTTATATTTTTCAATTATATGAGTTTGGCTTCTTATTTGATAATGCAATGGTACAGACACGTATGCTCCACAGCTGATAATCACTTTCATCTAAAAATTGCACTGACTCAATATGGGCTTACCATGGTCAAATTGAGCATTAAGCGCCCAGACTGGTGCTGCTGCTCTCTAAGGCTGCTCCAGACATTACATCTCATTTCTGCTACTTTAAACCTCTTAATGGAAAGACTGGACCGAAATTTCAGTGGATTCTAATGTATCACTTCTCCAGCAACACCTATAACCTTTCAGAACACCTGGATTACTTGGGATGGCAAAGATTTAAGTTGGATTGGATCTTCCTTGGGATCACACACTGCTGGACACTGCACACCCTCCTTGGAATTGACCTGAGACCTTAAAGAGGAACTGAACTGAAAAAAAGTCACTAAATTGAGCCTCCTTATCCCTTTGAAATTAATGATTAGGCACAAAACACTTGCGAAGGGCAATATAAAAGTAGATATATTTGTGCAATATAACTATGAATAAAAGAGAATGGCAGGCTCCATCTTAGAGCTCTCTCCCTCCATTTTGCAGCTCTCACTCCATGGGAGGTGCAGTATCTGATTCTGTGGGCGGTGTTACAGTTGGAGTTAGACATGCCCATTCACGCCCACAGAATGAGATTTACATCCCAGTGTCATGAGGTCATCATCAGTCGCCCTGTTACAGGAAACTGACAGCTGTGGCTTCTGCTGCTGCCCTGCACTGTACTGGCACACGCCTTGATAAAGTATTATTTTTCCCTAACTATGCCTCCTGCAGTGTGAGATCTTGTGTTGTCATCCTGTAGTCCTGCAGCTTTTCCCATTCATTTTGTGCCAGATCCCATATCATGTCCTGTAGTCATGCAGCTCTCCCCTTTCGTATCCTGTCCGGCAGAGGTAGGGGGGTCACGCTGCAGAGGGAATCTGCTCCTATGTCAAACACCCCCAACCCTCCTTCTCCTCGTAGGTGTCACGCAGGGGGAATCCCCTCTTACATCATCCAGCCACCCTTGTCGTCCTCTGTAGGTAGCTTGACAGAAGGAATCCCCTCTTATTTCACCACCCCCTGCAAGCCCCCCCTCTCCTACCAGTACATAGCGCATAGACTAATTAAGCCTCATTTGAATCACTCGTGATTCAGGTTGGGGATCATCCCAGCTCTCATACACACTAAGAGAGGTTTGGCACTTCACAGTATAAAAAAGACTGAACAGATTTTTCCCCCAAAAAATCATAAATATATATGCTTCACTGTCAATGCTTCACTCTTTATAAAACTGACCAAATGTCCACTAAAAAAATATGACCGGCACGCATATGCTTCACTGATATTACTTCAATTACTAATTTCAGGAAAATCGTTTTTTGCCGGAAAGCAACCCTTTTAGATACACAAATGCCCCCTTTAGTTATCAGTTCACATACACCCCCCCCCCCCCCCCGATTATTTTATCTCTCAGGGTCTCTAGTGGTGAGACCTCTGTGCGCCCGAGTTCCCAGCTCTGCACCCCTGCTGCCCCCATTACCAGTGGCTCCCCTCCTCCTGCTGGATTCCTCTATCTCTCAGGGCTCTGGTGGTGGCCCCATCCAGCACAAGAGAGCTGCACCGAGGGTACATTTAAAGGGCCAACACTATACTGTTGAGCGCAAGTGTAAAAAAACTTTTGCTCTGGTGGTGGGATCTCTGTGCACCTGAGTTCCCAGCTCTGCACACCTGCTGCACCCATTACCAGAGGCTCCTCTCCCTGCTGGATTATTTTATCTCTCAGGGTCTCTAGTGGTGAGATCTATGTGCACCCGAGTTCCCAGCTCTGCACCCCTGCTGCACCCATTACCAGTGGCTCCCCTCCTCCTGCTGGATTCCTCTATCTCTCAGGGCTCTGGTGGTGGGATCTCTGTGCACCTGAGTTCCCAGCTCTGCACACCTGCTGCACCCATTACCAGAGGCTCCTCTCCCTGCTGGATTATTTTATCTCTCAGGGGATCTAGTGGTGAGATCTATGTGCACCCGAGTTCCCAGCTCTGCACCCCTGCTGCACCCATTACCAGTGGCTCCCCTCCTCCTGCTGGATTCCTCTTATCTCTCAGGGCTCTGGTATTGGGATCTCTGTGCACCTGAGTTCCCAGCTCTGCACACCTGCTGCACCCATTACCAGCCTCTGGATCCTCCAGACTTTCCCCATTGTAGCTGAGACCCCTGCAAGCCCACTGACAAGAGCTTGGCAGCACTTGCCTGGACTGCGCAGGTGAAGACAGCTTGCACCTGCGTACTAGTATTGAGCAGAGTGGGCCCTGCTTTCTTCATCTAGCCCGAGCCTACCCAGGCATGAGCCGCCTGCACACCCCAGGCGAGCTCCGTGGAACTTGAGGAGGACACTGTGCTAGAAAAGGACAGAAAGTGACGGGGGAAGCTTCTAAAAGATCCTTTCCTGAAGTAAGTATCTACATTTTTCACCTAATCTATTAGGATAGGAATGAAGAGATGAAAAAACACAAAGAATTATTACTTAATTATTCCTCCAGCCCCATAAACACGTGCGAGTCCCACGCCATTATCCCGCAGTCTGCCGTTCAGCCGTGATCAGCCCTGGTAACTTGCTTAGTCGCGTCCAGTCTGGGTCTACTGCATGGGAGGTCCGTGCATGCACAGTAGACCCGGACTGACGCGACTGAGCCTGTTACCAGGGCTGATCGGCAGACTGCGGGATAATGGCGTGGGACTCTCACGTGTTTATGGGGCTGAAGGAAGCTGCGGGTGAGTATCAATTGTTTGTGTTTTTTCATCTCTGATTCTCTTTAAAGGACTTCCGAGGCCAAAACTAAGAAAATTACAATGTACCTTTTTCTTAGCCAGATCCACGGAGGACGCCCTGCGCGTCCTCCGCTCCGTTCTGCCGTCAGTGTCGGCCTATTCGTTCCCCCAGGGCAAGCCCCGACCCCACCGAACGGGTCGCATCGATGCCACCCCTAAGATGGCCGCCGCCTTGATCCGCGGCTGCGCAGTACGCTTTGCCGCGATTGCGACTGCGCAGCCTTTAGCCCGCCTCTCGCCGCGTATGGGTCCCGGCATCCTCCTGAAGCGTGCGGCGGGAGGCGGGCTAAAGGCTGCGCAGTCGCAATTGCGGCAAAGCGTACTGCGCAGCCGCAGATTAAGGCGGCGGCCATCTTAGGGGTGGCATCGATGCGACCCGTTCGGTGGGGTCGGGGCTTGCCCTGGGGGAACGAATAGGCCGACACTGACGGCAGAACGGAGCGGAGGACGCGCAGGGCGTCCTCCGTGGATTCGGCTAAGAAAAAGGTACAGTGTAATTTTCTTAGTTTTGGCCTCGGAAGTCCTTTAAGGTTGTATACAGATGTGGGCAGCACGGTGGCGTAGTGTGTTGTGCTTTTGCCTTGTATCGCTGGGTTTGATTCCCAGCCAGATTAACATCTGCAAGGAGTTTGTATGTTCTCCCTGTCCTTGCGTGGGTTTCCCTCGGACATTTCAGTTTCCTCCCACATCCCAAAAACATACAGATAAGTTAATTGGCTTCCTCCCCCCCCCCCCCCCCCCCCCCCCTCCAAATTGGCCCTAGATTAATATACATGCACTACATAATACATACATAGACATATGACTATGGTAGGGACTAGATTGTGAGCTCCTTTGACAGACAGTTAGTTACAAGACTATATATACTCTGTACAGCGCTGCGGAAGATGTCGGCGCTATATAAATACTAAATAATAATGTGAATGTCTGGATGAGCATCTGTTGCTGCCATTCAGGAAGAAAAAAATGGAGCATTTCAGGAGCTAGCTCCAGGGGCAGAAGAGCCTCATACCACAAGCTCCAAACCCAGTACAGTGTTAATTTGCACATCATTATTCATGCTGTGACAGCTACCATTCGATCACCTCACAATCTGTCAGGAATTTTTACAACTAGCCATTGTCCTGATACAACACAGAACACTCCATGTGTTGCTGGAATGATCAGAGAAAGACAGTAGCACTTCTGTGACAACAAGAGAACACGGATGGTGAACAGAGCACAGTGCACAGCTAATAAGAACTAGACGGCTCACTGAGGAAAGCATGGCATAGCTTGTGTAACTTGATGCAGAACCTACTCTGTGTGACGCTCTGCAGGGCTTCCACCGCCAGGAGCTGGACACAGGCAGAGACATTCACAGAGAAGCCTGGTAAACTATAGAGGCTGCACTTCCTTCTTCTCCTCAGCCCAGGATAAAAGCCTGTGTACACAAGGGAGGGGGCAGGGCCAGCCAGTCAAAGCACTCTCAGGGGCAACTCTACCTCCTTCAGCTGTCTGCACGCTGTCAGGATTCAGCCGGCGCCTCCTGATGACGAACAGTGTCAATAGCAGGGAGGGAGGCGGATTTTGTATAAGCAGGAGAAAGTCCCCACTGATCTCTGCGAGCCTGTCAGCAGTTCCCACATGACTTGCCGCGGCAGCAAATGTAACGGGGTGTGGCTTATTAATTTATTGTATATTATAGTGTGTATTCACATATTTTTGTACAGATATTGTGCTGTTTTTGCCTACAATATTTAACATGGATTTCAATGCTCTTTTTTTAAATTCTGAGTTCAGGTCCACTTTAAAGACTTTCTGCCTCTTTGTGCCCGCCCTCTCCCACCCTGTGAGTAACTTTCATCGATTACCTACACCATCTATGCTCAATAGACTATATTTTTTTACATATATTATATCTTCAAACTCCTAAACAAAGGACTGTGTTTTCAAATCCATGCTGTCCATCCATACATCTCTGTGTAAGGACAATTAAGTCTATAGAGGCCCTTTGATCTCTGCAGGATACCAGCCACAGCTGAGAAAGTTCACACCTTGACTCTAAATAGGGCCTTTCTCAGCAGGAGCCCTGAACTGTCTCTTGTCCATCCTAATGTGTAAACATCAATATTCAGCAGAGAGACTTCTAGCTGTGTACCAACCAAGAAATATTTATCCAATTGACAAATTAACAATAATTCTACTTAAGTCTGTTGGAATCTTCAGAAAGACAACAAGAGGATCCAGAGGACGTGGGAAAAGACGTTCTTCACTGCAGAACCAAAATAACTCTGTGACAAAATCTACAGAGTACACCCAGGCAACAATCCTAATAGCTCCAGCACAATCCAGCAGAGATGACAGCACATCTGGAGACTGTTCTGTCCTGGAGCCCTCAATCTCAGACACTAGCTCCCAGGGTAGCCCCATCAAGGCTGTCCTCTGCAACGTCAGATCAATAAACAACAAAACAGCAATCATACATGATCTAATAGTCTTCTGATCTGGCCTGCCTGACTGAAACCTGGCTTTCTGAACCAGTTGGCCCCACCCTGGAGGCCGCCTTGCCAACAAACTATTCCGTAATATACTGCAACAGGAAAGAACGCAGGGGTGGAGGGGTTGCACTTTGCTTTAGATCAGCTTTGAAAATCAGACCACTTACTGTAGGACCTACCAACTCGTTTGAATGCTTCGGGGTGCAACATTCAGCTGAGAAAAACATTAACATATTGCTGATCTACCGCCCACCAGAAAAATACTCAGACTTCCTTAAAGAGAAACTCCGACCAAGAATTGAACTTTATCCCAATCAGTAGCTGATACCCACTTTTACATGAAAAATATAATGATTTTCACAAACAGACCATCAGGGGGCGCTGTATGACTGATTTTGTGCTGAAACCCCTCCCACAAGAGGCTCTGGTACCGTACGGTACTCTGGGCAAACTGCCACAATGTAACAATGACACACACAGGAAATGGCTGTTTATAGCTGTCTGTTAAAGCCAGAACAGCTACATAATCTGCCCACAGTAACAATGTCACCATGTAATACATGTCAGAATGTGAATCTGGGAGAGGAAAGATTTTACAATGAGCAAACTCTGACTAAATCATGTATACATAATTATTGTAAAAATTAAGCACCTTTTTATATTAAATTATTTTCACTGGAGTTCCTCTTTAAAGAGGAACTGAACTCAGAATTTCAAAACAGGGCATACTAAACCATGTAAAAAACTGTAGGCAAAAACAGTGCAATAAATGTACAAAAATATGTAAAAAAAACTCTATAATTACAAATAATCGATAAACCCCCCCCCCCCCCCCTGTGACATAGCTGTCGGCAATGCCCGGCAAGCTCTCGCAAAGGACACTGGGAGACCTCCTTCTGCTGTCTGATGCAAAATACGCCTACCACTGTGCGTCATCAGGTGCCGAGGTCCAGTGCCGAGAAACATGACAGCCTCAGCACACACAGCTGAGGAAAGTGAGAAGCCAGCAGAACAATGGAGAGAAGAGAACGAGGAGGGACATCAGACACTGGAGGAAGCGAGAGCTGTGCAGCGGAGGGAGGAACAGACAGCTGGGGAGGAGAGATGAGTCAGCAGCAGTGAGGGGCCAGCGATGTTATCACTTCTGCTAGAAAGATACAATGTTGGAACAGCAGCCCGGAGAGGCATGTACCCCCCCCTCGCAGCCTCACAGCAAGAAGCCATTCAGGACGCAGCACAGGCAGCTATAGTCAGTGAGCTCACAGCACCACGCTCTGCTGTGTGACTGGTTGTGCTGCCCATCCCCCTTGGCAGAGCGCAGCGTCTCTGACACACAGCCTATTACTTTCCCCAGCCAACATTCTCCACAGCTCACGAAGCAGCAGACAGCAGGAGAGGGGGAACTGCTGAAACATCTGCTGAATGAGAAGATCAGCACCTCTGAACTAATCTCCATGGCCATCACACCCCCACTGCTCCTCAGTGCTCTTGTTGTCACTGCATGCTTGAGTCTCATCTGTGTCCTGGAAGTCACAACAACTGTCTGCTCTACTGATCAGAATATATATGCTAATCGCTACAGGATATGCTGATCATAGTAACTGATTAGTAGTGCAAGGGCAGTCAGTTGTTGTGGAGTCTGGCATATGGATGAGATGAATAATAACTGTATGCTTTGCAATGACAAGACATAGACATATAATACATAGACATATAACTATGGTAGGGATTAAATTGTGAGCCCCTCTGAGGGACAGTTACGTGATAAGACAATACTCTGTGCAGCGCTGCGGAAGATGTCGGCGCTATATAAATACTAAATAATAATAGTCTAATGTTCTACCATATTATTATGTATTTATATAGCACTGACATCTTCTGCAGCACATTACAGAGTACATAGTCATGTCACTGACTGTTCTCAGAGGAGCTCACACTCTAATTATACCATACTCATAGTCTAATGTCCTGCCATATTATTATTATGTATTTATATAGCACTGACATATCCTGCAGCACATTACAGAGTACATAGTCATGTCACTGACTGTCCTCAGAGGAGCTCACAATCTAATCCTACCATAGTCATAGTCTAATGTCCTGCCATATTATTATTATGTATTTATATAGCACTGACCTCTTCTGCAGCACATTACAGACTACATAGTCATGTCACTGACTGTCCTCAGAGGAGCTCACAGTCTAATCCTACCATAGTCATAGTCTAATGTCCTACCATATTATTATTATGTATTTAAATAGCAATGACAATTGCACAAAATTTACAAAATATATGGCTATTGGTGGGGGGGGGGGGGGCATGAGCTGGGAACTCATGAGCACAGAGATTTCACCACCAGTGCTGGGAACTCATGAGCACAGAGATCTCACCACCAGAGCCCCTGAGAGATAGAAGAATCCAGCAGGGGAGCCACTGGTAATGGGTGCAGCAGGTGGGCAGAGCTGGGAACTCAGGAGCACAGAGATCTCACCACCAGAGTCGAGTCCCTGAGAGATAGGAGAATCCTGCAGGGGGAGGAGCCTCTGGTAATGGCTGCAGCAGGTGTGCAGAGCTGGGAACTCAGGTGCACAGAGATCTCACCACCAGAGCCCCTGAGAGATAGAGGAATCCAGCAGGGGGAGGGGAGCCTCTGGTAATGGGTGCAGAGCTGGGAACTCAAGTGCACAGAGATCTCACCACCAGAGCCCCTGAGAGGGTAATCCAGCAGGAGAGGAGGCTCTGATAATGGGTGCAGAGGGTGTGCAGAGCTGGGAACTCAGGTGCACAGAGATCTCACCACCAGATCCCCTGAGAGAAAGAAGAATGCAGTAGGGGGAGGGGAACCTCTGGTAAACCCAGCAGGTGGGCAGAGCTGGGAACTCAGGAGCACAGAGATCTCACCACCAGATCCCCTGAGAGATAAGAAAGAGAATCCAGCAGGGGGAGGGGAGCCTCTGGTAATGGGTGCAGCGGGTGTGCAGAGCTGGGAACTCGGGTGCACAGAGATCTCACCACCAGAGTCCCTGAGAGATAGAAGAATCCAGCAGGTGGAGGGGAACCTCTGGTAATGGCTGCAGCAGGTGGGCAGAGCTGGGAACTCAGATGCACAGAGATCTCACCACCAGAGCCCCTTAGAGAAAGAAGAATGCAGTAGGGGGAGAGGAACCTCTGGTAATGGCTGCAGCAGGTGGGCAGAGCTGGGAACTCAGGAGCACAGAGATCTCACCACCAGGCCCCTGAGAGATAGAAGAATCCAGCAGGGGGAGAGGAGGCTCTGGTAATGGGTGCAGCAGGTGTGCAGAGCTGGGAACTCAGGTGCACAGAGATCTCACCACCAGATCCCCTGAGAGAAAGAAGAATGCAGTAGGGGGAGGGGAGCCTCTGGTAATGGGTGCAGCGGGTGTGCAGAGCTGGGAACTCGGGTGCACAGAGATCTAACCACCAAATCCCCTGAGAGATAGAAGAATCCAACAGGGGCAGGAGCCTCTGGTAATGGGTGCAGCAGGTGTGCAGAACTCAGGTGCACAGAGATCTCACCACCAGATCCCCTGAGAGATAAAATAATCCAGGAGGAAGGGGGGGTTGCCTCTGGTAATGGGTGCAGAAGGTGGGCAGAGTTGGGATGATCCTCATACACTAAGAGAGGTTTGGCGCTTCACAGTGTAAAAAAGACTGAACAGGTTTTTCCAAAAATATAAATATATATGCTTCACTGTTAATGCTTCACTGTTAATGCTTCACTCTTTATAAAACTGACCAAATGTCCACAAAAAAAAATGAGTCACGCATATGCTTCACTGATATTACTTCACTCTTGCTGATTTCAGGAAAAATGTTTTTTGCCAAAAAGCAATCCTTTCAGATACACAGTCACGCCCTAACTTGTTATCAGTTCACGTACACACAGAGGTTTGGCGCTTCACAAAACTGAACCAATTTTTCCCAGAAAAAAACATGAATACATATATATGCTTCACTGTTAATGCTTCACTCTATATAAAACTAAACAAATGTCCACAAAAACATATAACAGTCCTTTTTACACTGAAGTGCAAAACCTCTGTTAGTATGTATGTGAACTGATAACGAGAGGGGGCGATTGTATAAGGGTTGCTTTTTGGCAAAACACATTTTTTTTCCTGAAATTAGCAAGAGTGAAGTAATATCAGTGAAGCAAATGCGTGTCTGTCAAAAAAAATTTAGTGGACATTTGGTCAGTTTTATAAAGAGTGAAACATTAACAGTGAAGCATATATATATATATATTTATGATTTTTTGGGAAAAACCTGTTCAGTCTTTTTTACACTATGAAGCGCCAAACCTCTCTTAGTTTGTATGTGGATTGATATAACGAGAGGGGGCGATCGTGTATCTAAAAGGGTTGTTTTTTTGGCAAAAAATCGTTTTTCCGGAAATTAGCAAGAGTGAAGTAATATCAGTGAAGCATATGCGTGCCTGTCATTTTTTAAGTGGACATTTGGTCAGTTTTATAAAGAGTGAAGCATTAACAGTGAAGGAGATGGGGGGGGGGGACTTGCAGGGGGTGGTGACATAAGAAGGGATTCCCTCTGTTAAGCTACCTACAGGGGAGGACGAGGGCGGCTGGATGATGTAAGAGGGGATTCCCCCTGCGTAACACCTACAAGGAGGAGAAGGGGGGCTGGGGTGTTTCACATAAGAGCGGATTCTCTCTGCAGTGTTACCCCCCCCCCCCCCCCCTACCTCTGCCGGCCAGGATACGAAAGGGGAGAGTTGAATGACTACAAGACATGATATGGGATCTGGCACAAAACAAATGGGGAGAGCTGCAGGATGACAGCACAAGATCTCACACTGCAGGAGGCATAGTTAGAGAAAAAATAATAATACTTTATCAAGGCGTGTGCCAGTACAGTGCAGGGCAGCAGCAGAAGCCACAGCTGTCAGTTTCCTGTAACAGGGTGACTAATGATGACCTCATGACACTGGGCTGTAAATCTCATTCTGTGGGCGTGAATGGGCATGTCTAACTCCAACTGTAACACCGCCCACAGAATCAGACTCTGTACCTCCCATGGAGTGAGAGCTGCAAAATGGAGGGATAGAGCTGCAAGATGGAGCCTGCCATTCTCTTTTATTCATAGTTGTATTGCACAAATATATCTACTTTTATATTGCCCTTCGCAAGTGTTTTGTGTCTAATCCTTCATTTCAAAGGGATAAGGAGGCTCAATTTAGTGACTTTTTTTTAGTTCAGTTCCTCTTTAAGGAACTTGTAGACCTACTATGCAACCTAACACTGGAACACCCCAGATGGATTGTTCTTGGAGATTTCAATACCTGGGTGCATTACTCCTCTTCACAATTTGGAATAGAGCTACCTCGTGCCTTACATGAACTGGGCTTCCTCAAATCAATCAGCTCTGCTTCTCACAGGAAAGTTCACACTCTGGACCTTATATTCCATACTGGGCTGTCAATAGCCAATGTGGAAATTAATCCTGGTCAGACCATCACACTATCCACTGCTCCCTCTCAATACCAGCTGTCAAACACCAGGTCAAGAATCAAATAAAATACCGCTGCTTAAAAGGGCTAACACCTCAACATATCCGAGATAACCTTAGCTTTGATGAATTGACTGACTCCAGCTTGGACCTTGATACTCTGGTGTTTAAATACAACAAATGTGTGTCTTCCACCTTTGAGACCATTGCTCCTCTGTGCACCAAATATCTTACTCCACACCATCATGCACAGTGGTTTGATAACGCTATAAAAGAGCTGAAAAGACAAGGCCGAAAACTTGAGACTGTGGCGTAAATCTCAGTCCCCAGAAGACAAACATGCCTTAATCCTCCACTTGAAGAACTACCAAAAGTAATCACGGGAATAAAATCATCCTCTCTATCACAAAAGATTGCAAATGCAGTTAACAAACCAGCCCAACTGTTCCGCACAGTGGAAAAACTCTGCAACCCGGCATGTCAAAAACTTAATATCGAGTCTTCAAAGGACCTCTGTGACCAATTTGCCCATTTCTTCACAGACAAAGTCTCCGCTATAAGGTCCGCCATCCAACTTACAGCATCTGAGCCTAATATAGCGCCAAAGACCATTAGCAGAGACAACGTAACACCTTGGTCAAACTTCAAAGAAATTGATGAAGAAGTCACATCAAGCATCCTCCTTCACCTCCGCCTAACCACCTGTGACCTGGATCCTGGCCCAACACAGTTGATGTTGAACTGCCCCGCCTGTTCGTACCGGTATTCCTCAAAATTGTTAACTGTTCCTTACAATCAGGGATATTTCCTGCTTTACTGAAGGAAGCAATCATCAGGCCTCTCCTCAAAAAACCCTCCCTGGACCCAGATGCAATGACCAGCTACAGACCTGTCTCCAACCTCCCCTTTCTGGGCAAGCTAATTGAAAAAGCCGTTTACCTCCAGCTAGACGCCAAAATTCTACAAAACAGTTATGACCCATTCCAGTCTGGCTTCAGGAAACACCACAGCACTGAAACTGCCCTCATCCAAATATGCAACCACCTGCTCATGGCAAGAGACAGAGGAGAGTGCTCGATCCTCATACTGCTAGACCTTTCTGCAGCCTTTGATACAGTTGACCATGACATCTTGATACAGGCTACAGGAATACTTCGGCATTGATGGCATAGTTCTTCAGTGGTTCCAATCCTTCTTGAGTGGCAGAACCCACAAAGTGTCTATGGGGCCCTTCCTGTCCACCTCTGTATCACTTAAGTATGGGGTGCCCCAGGGCTCAATCCTATCTCCCCTGCTTTTCACAATTTACATGTTACCGCTTGGAAAACTAATCCAAAAACATGGCCTGACATACCACTGCTATGTAGACCAGGGTTTCTCAAGACGCGGTACGCGTACCCCAGGGGGTACGCGAGACTACTGCCGGGGGTACGCCTGCCATCCCCGCTCAGACCTCCGATCATCGCTGCCTGCTGTCCCCGCTGCCTCCGCGCTACAGTAGCAATGATCACTACACTTCAGATCAACGGGGACAGTGAAGGCGCATGGTCCCTGCGCACAGTACTGCATATGCCGAAGTGACGTCATTAGTCACTTCCGCATTTGAAGTACAGCCATCAGACGCGCGGGGACCATGCGCCTTCACTGTGCCGTTGATCTGAAGTGTAATGATCATTGCTACTGTAACGCGGAGGCAGCTGGGACAGCAGGCAGCGCTGATCGGAGGTCTGAGGCTGCGATGGGAAGGCAGCGTGGATGGTGTGCACTGGACAGGTCTGTAACAGGGACGGGTGAGAGGCCGCTCATACTGCGGGGACCACTTGGGGGACCACTTATTGGTGAACTGGGGGGGGGCTGCTTATGAGGGCACTACTGACTACTTAAACTGGTGGGGCTGCCTATACCGAGGACACCACTCACTACCTAAACTGGGGGGGGGGGTGTCTGTACTGGGGGGACCTCTCACTATTTAAACTGGGGGAGAGGGGCTGCCTATACTGGGAGGGCTGTCTGTTCTGGGGCACCGCTCACTTCCTAAACTTGAGGGGGGGTGCCTACACTGGGGGCACCACTCACTACCTAGACTGGGGGGGGGGGCTGCCTGTGCTGGGGATACCTCTCACTACCTAGACTGGGGGGGCTACTTATACTGGGGGGTTCTTGTACTGGGGACATCTCTCACTTCCTATATTGATGGAGGGCTACTTATGGGGGGAAAACCTCTCACTTCCTGGGGGGCTACTTATACTGGGGGACAACTCTTACCACCTATACCGGAGGGGCGGGCTATTATACTGGGTGTACTCCTCTCACTACCTATGCTGGAGGTGGGGGGCAATCTCAGTGTTTGCCATAGGTGCTATATTGGCCAGATAAGCCTCTTTGGGGGAAGCCGGGGGCACAAAAGGTGACAAGAGATGAGGGGGGCGGGGTGGAGTTGGGGGAACAAGAGATGTCAGGGAGGAATGTGGGGGGACAAGAGATGATGGGGAAGCTGGGGGACAAAAGATGGTGGGCAGAAGCTGGGGTACAAGGTGACACAGGGAAAGCCAGAGGCGCAAAAGGTGATATGGGAGACGAGATGACACGTGGGGGGACAAGAGAGAACACAGGGGGGAAGCTTGGGGACAAGAGATCATACGCGGGAAGCTGCAGGCACAAAAGGTGACAAGGGGGGGGGGGAGCCAGGGGCACAAGAAGTGACACAGGGGAACAAGAGGAGGTCCCTCACCACCCATCACCCTGTACCAGCCTCAGCCAGCACCCTCACCACCCATCACCCTGTGCCAGCCTCAGCCAGCACCCTCACCAGTCCCTCACCTGCCAGCACCCTCACCTGTCTCTCCCACCCTTCACCCTCTGCCAGCTTCAGCCAGCACCCTCACCTGTCTCTCCCACACTTCACCCTCTACCAGCGTCAGCCAGCACCCTCACCTGTCTCTCCCACCCTTCACCCTCTGCCAGCTTCAGCCAGCACCCTCACCTGTCTCTCCCACACTTCACCCTCTGCCAGCGTCAGCCAGCACCCTCACCTCTCTCTCCCACCCTTCACCCTCTGCCAGCGTCAGCCAGCACCCTCACCTGTCTCTCCCACCCTTCACCCTCTGCCAGCTTCAGCCAGCACCCTCACCTGTCTCTCCCACACTTCACCCTCTGCCAGCGTCAGCCAGCACCCTCACCTGTCTCTCCCACCCTTCACCCTCTGCCAGCTTCAGCCAGCACCCTCACCTGTCTCTCCCACACTTCACCCTCTGCCAGCTTCAGCCAGCACCCTCACCTGTCTCTCCCACACTTCACCCTCTGCCAGCGTCAGCCAGCACCCTCACCTTTCTCTCCCACCCTTCACCCTCTGCCAGCTTCAGCCAGCACCCTCACCTTTCTCTCCCACCCTTCACCCTTTGCCAGCTTCAGCCAGCACCCTCACCTGTCTCTCCCACCCTTCACCATCTGCCAGCTTCAGCCAGCACCCTCACCTGTCTCTCCCACCCTTCACCCTCTGCCAGCTTCAGCCAGCACCCTCACCTGTCTCTCCCACCCTTCACCCTCTGCCAGCTTCAGCCAGCACCCTCACCTGTCTCTCCCACCCTTCACCCTCTGCCAGCTTCAGCCAGCACCCTCCCCTGTCTCTCCCACCTTTCACCCTCTGCCAGCCACTGAAAGCACCCTCTCTAGTCCCTCACCGCCCATCACTCTCTGCCAGCCTCAGCCAGCACCCTCACCTGTCCCTCAACAGTTTCTCCCCACCCAGCACCCTCATCTGCCTCTCCCCATCCAGCACCCTCATTCTCCAAGCGTGTGTGTGTGTGTGTGTGTGTGTGTGTGTGTGTGTGTGTGTGTATGTGTGTGCGCCCGCTCACTCGCCAGGGGGTACTTTGTAGAGATGGAGTAGCAATAAGGGGTACTTGGCTTAAAAAAGTTGAGAAACACTGATGTAGACGACACCCAACTATATCTTTCCTTCAAGCCTGGTGTGACAGACCCAACTCTAACTATAAACGCCTGCTTACGTGAACTACAGCAATGGATGAATGACAACTGGCTGAAACTAAATGCAGACAAAACTGAAGTCCTTCTGATTGGATGGCAGAGCATGATAACAAAACAACTTAACTTGCAGTCTTCATCAATAGGAAAAGGAGGCACGGATCTACGCAGCTCTGATCATGTGCGTAGCCTGGGAGTTTTAATTGATGGGAATTTAAACTTCAGAACTCAAATCTCTGCTGTGGTGAAATCATCCTATTTTCACCTGAAGAACATTGCAAAAATCAAGCACCTCATCCCCCCAGAAGATCTGCCAACCTTAGTCCATGCCTCCATCACATCCCGACTGGACTACTGTAATGCTCTCTACACTGGCCTTCCAAAAAAGGTCTTGTACCGCCTACAGCTGATACAGAATACTGCTGCCAGACTGCTAACCAACCAACCCCGTCACTGCCACATAACGCCAGTCCTGCACTCCCTTCACTGGCTACCTATAGAATGGAGGGTCCTATTCAAGATCGGCCTACTGACATTTAAATCCCTGAATAGTCTGGGCCCTGGATACATGAAAGATATGTTGCAGCTGCGTAGCAATCCCCGCTTTCTCAGATCCACAGGTTCTAATAATCTAGTCATACCCAAAGTCCACTTGGAAACTTTTGGTCCCAGAGCCTTCTGTCATGCTTCCCCTACGTTTTGGAACTCCCTACCTCAACAGATCAGGATAGCTCCATCCCTGGCCGTGTTTAAATCCAGACTGAAAACCCACCTGTTCAGTTTGGCATTTGCAGAATTATAACTTTTGTTGTGTGAATACATCATCCTACTACCAATTACTGAATCTGAGAGAGCCCAAGCGCTTTGAGTCCTATGGGAGAAAAGCGCTATAGAAATGTTATTGTATTGTATTGTATTTAAAGGAAAACTGCGAGACTAGATAGGATTGCTAAGGAAATTGATGAGATGATAACTAAGGTAGATCCATATAAAGATAGAGAGGAATATAAGAAATTGTCTCAAAAATTGTGATTCCCTCACACATTCTGAGAAAAGTATAATAGAAGATAGGAAGTTCAGGTATGAGAAGGATGTAGAAGCTTTCACAAATAGAACTGCATATAGGTGTCAGAACATGAAAAAGAAAGAAGTGGTAATACAGGAACCACCTGTGCAAATGAATATAGCACCTGAATACTATACACCGAGGACCCCCAATAAATATTACAAACCCAGAGCACCACGTGGAAATCCAAGAACTCCACCAAACAGGTATTGGGGACCCCCGAGAACCCCTCCGAATAAATACTGGGTACACCCCAGAACACTGCCTAATTTTAGGAGGGGGGGGTGGCTCAGATTATCACACGCAAAGGGGAGGGTACCCTGGATATAATGTTCCAACACACAATAGGTATGATCCCCTAAGAAGTGAGCAGCGATACCAGCCTTTTTTAGAGGAGGCCGGGGGGGGGGGGGGGGGTGAAATCACCCCAGAATTGGAGGGGGAGCGGGGAGACCCACTTTAGAGGAAATAGACAATATGGTGGAAATAAGGAAAAGAAGAGCAGATGAGGATCCAGAGGCGGTAGAAGGATACAAGAGAAGAAGGTACTAGGGGGGAGTGAATTTATAACTTGAGTGATATTACCTTGGAGAGGAACGAAATAAAACTGTTGAATAAAGGTTTAAAGTACGCCCCAAAAAATGGACTGAATAAGTTCAATACATACAGTGGCTTGCAAAAGTATTCGGCCCCTTTGAAGTTTTCCACATTTTGCCACAAACATGAATCAATTTTATTGGAATTCCACATGAAAGACCAATACAAAGTGGTGTACATGTGAGAAGTGGAATGAAAATCATACATGATTCCAAACATTTTTTACAAATCAATAACTGCAAAGTGGGGTGTGCGTAATTATTAACCCCGCTTTGGTCTGAGTGTAGTCAGTTGCCCGTAGACATTGCCTGATGAGTGCTACTGACTAAATAGAGTACACCTGTGTGTAATCTAATGTCAGATCAAATACAGCTGCTCTGTGACGGCCTCAGAGGTTGTCTTAGAGAATATTGGGAGCAACAACACCATGAAGTCCAAAGAACACACCAGACAGGTCAGGGATCAAGTTATTGAGAAATTTAAAGCAGGCTTAGGGTACAAAAAGATTTCCAAAGCGTTGAACATCACACGGAGCACTGTTTAAATGATCATTCAGAAATGGAGTATGGCACAACTGTAAACCTACCAAGACAAGGCCTTCCACCTAAACTCAGAGGCCGAACAAGGAGAGCGCTGATCAGAAATGCAGTCAAGAGGCCCAATGTGACTCTGGACGAGCTGCAGAGATCTACAGCTCAGGTGGGGGAATCTGTCCATAGGACAACTATTAGTTGTGCACTGCACAAAGTTGGCCTTTATGGAAGAGTGGCAAGAAGAAAGCCATTGTTAACAGAAAAGCATAAGAAGTCCCATTTGCAGTTTGCCACAAGCCATGTGGGGACACAGCAAACATGTGTAAGAAGGTGCTCTGGTCAGATGAGACCAAAACTGAACTTTTTGGCCAAAATGCTATGTGTGGCAGAAAACTAACACTGCACATCACTCTGAACACGCCATCCCCACTGTCAAATATGGTGGTGGCAGCATCATGCTCTGGGGCGCTTCTCTTCAGCAGAGACAGGGAAGCTGGTCAGAGTTGATGGGAAGATGGATTCTCTAACCATTCCAGTGTATGGCCTTGAAATGATAGAGCCCAGGCTCCTCCTCCTGGGGAAACACAATCAGCGAAGATATTAAAAGCCCCCACCCTACCCCCTACCTTCAGTATCCTTGTTTCTCCGGCCAGCCGGGCTAAACAGGTGCTTGTTGAGGGGAAAATGCTCCTTCCCTGGCCTGTGATCAGGCGCTGGGAGTTTTTTCGCCGCCTGTGATAGTCAGCTATCTGTGACTACAAGGTTCTACAATGCGTGCATTTGTAAGACACACTCTCAGGCGCTGTGCAGCATGGTCCGCCATCTTGTAAGCCGCTTCCGAGAGCCAGCAGTCATGCGATCAGGCGAAAGCTGGAAGGAGGATGACGTAGGCGCGCGCGGGCGCATATTGACGTCATTTATAGGCGGCCGGGAGGCGGGGTGATGCGGTAGTCTCGGCGCATGACCATATTAGGAAGACGCTGCAGACGCCGGCAAGGAAGCACGATTAGGCTAAAAGAGCAAGGCTTCCAGCGGCCCCTCCCCCGTGACAATGGAGACGCAAGCGGGTGCAGAGGCGGCGGAGACCACTGTCACTCCTTCAGGCAGTTCAATGCCGGTAATGTATACAACTGTACAACTGCTTATATGGGGAAGGTGTATGTACAGGGCTAATGTGTATTTTGTGTAGCACAGGCAATAGTAGATACTTAGTGCACTATGTCTCTCTGCTTCTTTTTCTTCTTAAAGGTAAAGGCGGATAGCAAGGGAGACAGACCTAAAAGTAGAAAATGCCAAAATTGCCAGATAAAGCTGGATCCAGCATGGCCAAAAAACTTGTGTGAAGTGTTCAGAGAAGATAATGTCATCGGAATCAATCATACTGGTCAAGGAGTTTATAGAGGCAATGAGGCAGGAGATTAGAGGTGGATTAAGAAATTTAAGAGAGAATCATAGTTACATAGTTATTTTGGTTGAAAAAAGACATACGTCCATCGAGTTCAACCAGTATAAAGTACAACACCAGCCTGCTCCCTCACATATCCCTGTTGATCCAGAGGAAGGCGAAAAAACCCTTACAAGGCATGGTCCAATTAGCCCCTAAAGGGAAAAATTCCTTCCCGACTCCAGATGGCAATCAGATAAAATCCCTGGATCAACATCATTAGGCATTACCTAGTAATTGTAGCCATGGATGTCTTTCAACGCAAGGAAAGCATCTAAGCCCCCTTTAAATGCAGGTATAGAGTTTGCCATAACGACTTCCTGTGGCAATGCATTCCACATCTTAATCACTCTTACTGTAAAGAACCCTTTCCTAAATAAATGGTTAAAACGTTTTTCCTCCATGCGCAGATCATGTCTCAAACACCTCAGCAGAATTAGGATCAGTTATCCTCTGAGGCAGCAGGCCCTTCTAATGCGAATATTCTCATCCCTCAGCCTCCGCAAAATTTGGAGGAAGAGGAAGAAGAGGAGGAGGGAGGGGAGGAAGAACGGGTGATAGTCGGTAGAATTCAGATAAAGCTTCAGCCGATGATTCTGAAACAGATAGTATTAAGTTCAGAACACCAAAGTTTCTGTTTGCGCCAGAGGAAACTCAGGAACTATTAAAGGCTGTGTATACTACAGAGGATATTAAGGAGGAGGCATCACAGGTGACAAAACAGGATAGAGTATATGGGGGCCTTATTCAACACCAGAGCAGAGCATTTCCAGTGCATCAATCTTTAAAGGATATTATCTCGACACAGTGGAAGGAGCCAGAGCGCAGGCTGTTTATACCTAAATCAGCAAAGCGGAAATTCCCCTTTAAAGAAGAGGAGCAAAACAAATGGATTAAATGTTTTAAGCTAGATGTTTCGCTGGCAAAATACTCAAAACAGTCAGATTTATCATTTGAGGACGCAGGAACATTAAAAGATCCTATGGATATGTTATGATCGCTTCTGCAGCGTTTACTGCTGACTGCAGTGGTATTGCAAACCAAACAGTTCTAATGTCATTACATGCATTTGCTTGCATAGTTTGGTTTGCACTTAAACTAGTTGCTGATTCCATCTGCAGTCGCTCTGAAGTTAATGACAGTTTAATATGCTTTTGTGTAAACAAACATTGTCTGCTGCAGTGGAGGGGCGGTCCCTTTCCTGCAGGCTGCATATCATTGTCTGCCTTTTCCTGCTATCAGCCTGTGATTAATTACCATTCACTTGTGTGGGAATCTGCAGGTCTGCTCCCATTGGATGACCTCAGTATAAAGAACTGCTTCCTGCAATGTCTCATGGGCTATCATAGTTTCAGACTCTATCTGTTACTCTGCTCGTGCCCCACCTCGTTCCTGGTCCGTGTGGACTGCGCTGACTCCTGCGAAGGGGTCAGCGAGTCCTCCTAGTTCTGCTCTTGTTCTAGAAGTTGCTACTTGCTTGTCTTGTGTCATATATTGGTTCATCGCCAATATATACGCATACTTGCGCATTTTGTTATTTTCCTTGTATTCGTGTTACGTTAATATATCAGTGTCGCTGATATATACGTACACGAACTGTTTATTTCCTGTGTTCAGTTAGTCAGTTTTCCAGCACGTTTTGGTAGTTTGCGCGTATCGTGAACACCCGTGCTGAGCTAGTTATCCTGTTCCTGGTCCTGTTTGTGGATTGCGTTCATCTCTGCGAAGAGATAACGAATCCTTCTGAATCCTGTTCCTGGTCCTGTTTGTGGATTGCGTTCATCTCTGCGAAGAGATAGCGAATCCTTCTGAGTCCTGTTCCCTGTATTACTTCAGTCTTAGTCAGAGTTCCTGCTTATGTCATATATCGGTTCATTGCCAATATATACATATGTTAGTCAGACGTTACGAATAGTTTCATTGATAGCTGTAATTGTAATACGCTAGGAAAACATACTTATTGTATATTTATCTGTGTTACGTTCATCTATCTCGATCCTGCTATTTCCTGTCTCTCCTGTCCTGTCTTTGTGAGGCACGCCATCGCCGCAACGCATTGGCTGCCTCATTCCAGTCTGTCTGGTTTTGGACGCTTGCTGTCGCTAAGTAATCGCTAGCTAGCAAGCGTTCATTCTGTCTACCTGTCCTGATCTCCTCAGTCCTGGTTTATGCGCTCAGCGCTACTTTGCGCTGAGACGTTATTACGAAAGTGTTTGTGGCTGTTCAGATCTGCACCGGCTCTGTGCACCACAATCTCCTATTGGAGTCAGTCCTCTCCTCCACTAAACTGGGGATATCCTGATCCCTTGTGCTGGTGTGTGTACCTCCTTCACGTCAGCTTATGTGTTGTATGCTGACTGTGGAGATTACACCCCCAAGCTTAACAGGATAAAAAGGTTGAAGCGTTAATAAAGAAAGCATGGGACTCAGCGGCATTCGGATTCAAAGCGAATTTGTCTGCCACATATATTGCCAGGAATCTGAAAATCTGGTTAGAAAATCTAATAGAAAAGGTTGTGAAAGGTGAACCGTTAGAGTCATACTCAGCTTCCATACCAGTGGTTCTGAAAGCTATCGCATTTTTAGCGGATGCTTCGGCAGAGTCCATTAGGATTACAGCCCGTACAACACCGCTGCTGAATTCTTTACAAGGAATTTTCAGCAGAAAAAGGAAAAAAGTGAGCAAAATAAATCTGCTACCTTTCAGAGAAAGGTTTCCCAAGGGAAGGGGGAGAGGAGGCTTTGTCCTTGGGAGATCAGAAGAAACCAAGGCCGCTAAGTGACTTAGAAGTGGGAGGGAGATTGAGATTTTTTTATCAAAGAATGGGAGAAAATAAACCCAGACATTTTTGTTCTAAATATTATAAACGAGGGATATCACCTGGAATTTTCAGTTTTACCGCCAAACAGATTTTTTTCTCAATCCCCTCCCAAAAGAGATGGAGAAGGCAAAAAGGATGGGAGCAATGATCTCATCCCTCTTGTCAATGAAGGTAATCAAAGAAGTCCCGGCAAAGGAGAGAAACAGGGGGTTCTATTCACACATTTTTTTGATAAAAAGGCCGACCAGCAAATTCCGTTTTATTTTGAATCTAAAAAAACTAAATCCTTATTTGAAATACAAAAGGTTCTGGATGGAGAGTATATATTCAGTTCGGCAGATACTAAACAAAGGGGACTTTTTTTTATAAATCTAGATTTACAGGACGCTTACCTCCATGTAATAATCTGGGAGAAGCATCAAAGAAATTTGAGGTTCGCAGTAAAAATGGGAACACAAGAAAGACATTTTCAGTTTGCAGCCCTCCCTTTTGGAAAAGCATCTGCACCTTGCATATTCACAAAGATTGTATCAGAAATAATGGCACCACTGAGATTGCAAGAAATCACAGTATTCCCCTATCTAGACGATTTATTTATTCATGCTTAATCCAGGGACACTATAGAGAGACACAAACAAGTGGTAATACAGACTTTTGCACAGCTAGGTTGGCTGATAAACCATCAAAAGTCGAACCTAGTACCAAGCCAAAACATCGTTTTTGGGCTATTACATAGACTCGACTCAGAGAAAGATCTTCTTGCCTCAGGAGAAAAGAGAAAGATTGATAAAAGCAGCAGCACAAATAAAAGAACAAGACAGGGTATCAATACGTCAGGTTATGAGGTTAGTAGGATTCATGACGTCAGCCATTCCTGCTGTAACCTGGGCCCAGCTCCACAGCAGGAGATTACAAAATTTCCTTCTAGGTGTATGGGACAAGACACAGAGGTCACTGGACACAAAGGTGTCGGTTCCAGAGGAGGTAAAGGAGTCACTAGTATGGTGGATGCGGGACACCAACCTACAGAAGGGCAGACTTTGGTCACAACAAGAAATTGCAACCATAACGACAGATGCGAGCAGCAAGGGCTGGGGAGCGATATGCAGGTCACAGCAGGTTCAAGGAGTGTGGAGCAGAGAGCAGCAACTACTATCCTCCAACGCAAGAGAATTGAAGGCAGTGCAGTTAGCACTAGTACAATTTCAGCAGCAGATCCAAAGCAAGGAAGTGCTAGTGATGTCGGACAACATCACCACAGTCTCATACATAAACAAACAGGGAGGAACAAGAGTTCAGAACCTGTTGGAAATAAGTATGGAGATGTTGGAGTGGGCAGAAGAGAGGGTGATTTCAATAGCAGCAATTCACCTGAAGGGCAGTCTGAACATTGAGGCAGATTATCTAAGCAGAAATATGATAGACCAATCAGAGTGGACTCTGAATCAGGACATATTCGAACAGATACAGAAAAGGTGGCAAAAAGCGGAGATAGACCTATTCGCAACCCCAGACGATAGAAAGATTCATGTCTCTACACAAGGATAGTCGAGAAGTAGCCATAGACGCACTATCTCAACCTTGGCCATATCGGACAGTGTATTCGTTCCCACCAATTCAGTTAATACCAAAGACAATAAAAAAAAAGTGGGAACAGGAGGAGGCAGACATGATTCTAGTAGCACCATGGTGGCCCAAGAGGGCATGGTTCACACAGCTGTGGGTAAGATCAGAAGGACAGTTTCTCAGATTGCCACGAAGGAAAGACGTCTTAAGTCAAGGGCCCCTAATTCATCCCAATCCAGAAATGTTCAATTACACCGCCTGGTATCTGAGGAAGAAGTATTAATATCTAAGGGTTTATCGGAGAAGGTAGTGCAGACACTGTTAAAATGTAGGAAACCAGTGACACAGAAAATTTATAGTAAAATGTGGAAAGCATATTTGTTACGGAGTAAGAAGAAAAACAGAACTTCGGATTCCATATCAGATATCTTGGATTTTTTGCAAGATGGAGTTGATATGGCATTAGCGGTGAGTACTTTAAGAGTACAATGTAGGGCGCTTTCTTTCTTCTTAGACAGTTTTCAAAAATGACGTTAATCAAAGATTTTTTTCAAGGCTATTGAAAGGTCAAGACCAATAAAGGTTAAGGTGGCACCACAATGGGATTTACCAATGGTACTTCAAATGCTAATGGATAAGCCTTACGAGCCATTAGAGGATCTGGATATAGAAAAGCTGACTCTAAAAGCTATTTTTTTGACAGCTATTACCAGAGCAAAAAGAGTTAGTGACCTGCAGGCACTATCAAAGAACCTTTTCTTACAGTATTTCCGGATAAGATAATTCTAACACCAGACCCAAATTTTCTTCCAAAGGTGGTATCCAGAGTTCCACAGAACACAACAGATTATATTGCCTTCTTTTTGTCAGAATCCCTCCAATGATAAAGAGAGGAGATACAGCTTTTTAGACGTCAGGAGGACTATACTACAATACCTTAAAAAGACAAAGGAGTTTAGAAGGTCAAGTCAGTTATTTGTAACATACGCAGGCACAAATAAGGGAGCACAAGCGTAAAAATCTACACTGTCAAGGTGGATAAAAAAGGTGATAGCGGAGGTGTATCAGACTAGGGGTAAGGAAGCACCTCAGAGGATCACAGCACACTCTTCAAGGTCAATGGCTACATCGTGGGCAGAAAAAGCAGGAGCATCACTTCAGCAGATATGCCAGGCAGCCACATGGAAGATACCAACGACATTTATGAAGCATTACAGAATAGATGTCTTGTCGGGGCAGGATATGGCTTTTGGGCGTAAAGTTTTGCAGGCAGCAGTCCCTCCCTGATGTAAGGTGAGATTACTTGTCTGTCTCTCATTTCGAGGCCATACACTGGAATGCTTAGAGAAAGTTCAGTTTAGACTTACCGGTAATATAATTTCTAACCATTCTAGTGTATGGCGTACATCATCCCTCCCTATCCTGTAAAACTTACCTTCTTTCAGACTTTTCACACTGAGGGTGTGGTATAGAGATTAGTCAGCAGTTGGGGCACTGTGGTTATCTTGGAAGAAAACCTCTTGGAGTCTGCAAAAGACTTGAGACTGGGGCGGAGGTTCACCTTCCAGCAGGACAACGACCCTAAACATAAAGCCAGGGCAACAATGGAATGGTTTAAAACAGAACAAATCAATGTGTTAGAATGGCCCAGTCAAAGTCCAGATCTAAAGCCAAACGAGAATCCATGTCAAGGTCTGAAAACTGCTGTTCACAAACGCTGTCCATCTAATCTGACTGAGCTGGAGCTGTTTTGCAAAGAAGAATGGGCAAGGATTTCAGTCTCTACATGTGAAAAGCTGGTAGAGACATACCGTAAAAGACTGGCAGCTGTAATTGCAGCAAAAGGTGGTTCTACAAAGTATTGACTTGGGGGGCTGAATAATTACGCACACCCCACTTTGCAGTTATTGATTTGTAAAAAAATGTTTGGAATCATGTATGATTTTCGTTCCACTTCTCAAGTGTACACCACTTTGTATTGGTATTTCACGTGGAATTCCAATAAAATTGATTCATGTTTGTGGCAGTAATGTGACAAAATGTGGAAAACTTCAAGGGGGCCGAATACTTTTGCAAGCCACTGTATGTTGACTTGCAGAAATGTACGCGCAAATTAAATATAAAGAAATACTTTGCCCAAAGGGAAGGGCCCAACTCTAGAACTAATCCTATAGATCCATATAAACATGTAGCCCTAAAAAATCCCTCTACCTTTAACCCACAAACTAATTGCAAGGCCATTGATATTTAAAAAAAAATGGTGGAAGCAGATATTAGGAAAATACCAGAAGGTAAGTATAACAATGAAAAAGATATAGCAAGGGACATGTTACAAAAGGATTTGGTAATACGTCCAGCGGATAAAGGGGGGGTGTAGTTGTCTTGAATAAAGAGCAATACACACAGGAGTTGAACAGGCTGGTACATGACCCTGATATGCATCAAAAACTAAGGGGTAACACCACTAAAGAGTACTTAGAGGAACTCAGGAGAATTGTGAGGAAGGGCTTGGAGGAGGGAATTGTGAACGATCAGGAGTTCACGTACTTGATCCCCTCGGCCCCGAGAGTACCTATCATTTATCAAGTTCCCAAAATCCACAAAGATAGGGTCAACCCACCGGGAAGACTATCATTAGTGGAATTGGGTCCATCACCCATAAATTGGGGAAATATCTTAATGGCTTTCTGCAGCCCTTGGTAGAGAAGCTTCCTTATGTGATAAGAGATACTAAACATATGTTGCAGAAAATTGGGAGGATGGTGAATGTGGAGAACACCATTTTGGTGACCGTAGACGTATCATCCTTGTATACAAACATTCCTCACCATTTGGCCCTGGAGGCGGCAGAACATTATTTCAGGAAGGATGATGAGATGCTAGATAAACAGATCCGGTTCATTTTAGAATTATTAGAGTTTGCACTTAAGAGAAATTATTTTTAGCACAATGGGGATTATTTTTTACAGGTGAGAGGCTGTGCCGTGGGGGCGGGGTTCGCCCCCTGCCTGGCAACCTGTTTATGTCCAGATGGGAGGAGGGAAATTTGGAACAAGAGAACACGGGGTCTGTATCACACTGGTCAAGATAAATAGATGACCTCTTCTGGTTGTGGGAGGGTAGTGCACAGTCATTAAATTATTTTGTTAGGGATTTGAACACTAATAGTTGGAATATTGAGCTTAATGTGGAACACGATGATAATGAGATTCACTTTTTGGATTTGAATATTAAGAAAGAGGGGGGCTATTTGATCACTAAAAGTTTCTTCAAGGACATGGATAGGAATGGATATATTCCAACCAGCAGTAATCATCATCCAAAGTGGATTGGAGGAATACCGAAGGGCCAGATGGTGAGGATGAGGAGAAATTGCAGTAATCTAAATGAATACACTGAACAGTCACAAACTCTAATAGAGAGATTCTGTGAGAAGGGATATGATGAAACGGGGCTGCAGAGAACCATGATGGAGGTGGGGAAAAAAGATAGGGAACATCTATTGAGGAATAGGGACATAGAAGGGATAAATAATAATTTCCAGGCATTCTTCATCACTGAGTTCAATGGGCAATATAGTACACTGGAAAATATTATGGGCAAACATTGGAACATTTTATTAGAGGGTGAAACACTAAGGGGGTTGTTACCAACAAAACCAAGAATCATCTATAGAAGAGCGTGTAATCTAAAGTCCATGGTTGCACCCAGCTGTGTGAACCCACCCTCAAGACCCAGGTTGGCACCATGGCAGAGGAAGGGTTTTTTTTCCCTGTGGGGGATGTCTTTCCTGTAGAGAGAGGGGTTAGAACAGACACTTTTGCCTCCTATCATAATGGAAGTTCCTTTAAGATAAAGCAGTGCATCACATGTCACACTAGGGGAGTGGTGTACCTCCTCTGGTGTGACTGTGGTATACAGGATATTGGCCGAACAAAGAGAACACTGACCGAAAGGATAGGGGATCATATAAGAAATATTAGGGGGGGGGGGTGAAAGGACACAGTGTGTCTGATCATTTTGGAAAAAAACATAGATGTGATCCTTCTTCCTTACGGTTCTGTGCAATAGAGAAGGTGAATATCCCCTGGAGGGGTGGAAATAGGGTCAGATTAATCTCCAGGAAAGAGACACAATGGATCTTCAATATGGAGACGATGTACCCCAAAGGGATGAACGTGGAAGTGGATCTAAACTGCTTTATTGATGACAGCTGATATGGGACAGTAGATAGAATAGATAGAACAGGGTAGGAAGGTAATTCAGGGTTAGAGGATGTTTGAGGAGGAGTGGCACTTTAAATTATAGAAGGTGGATGCAGAATGCTATGACTGGAGATGGATTTGGGCGGGGGATATTCTCTAGCAGGAGTAGCTTTTGACTATGAGTAGTTCTCATTAGCCTAAACATGTAAGGCAGGTTTTATTAATTTTATATATTGTATTTTTACTTTTATTATTATTGGTATTTATTGTTGGTTTTATTATATTGTATAGCAGTGGGAACTTGTAAATTAATAGCCTATGTAAGTGTGAGCTACCGGGCTCCGAGAATGATTTTACAAAGAGTCCTGGAACGCAGGCACCAGGATGTGCGTGGAGCGCACGGCGCTATGAACCCGCCCATTGGGGAGGGGTTTCTTAGCATTTAGGAACGTAATCCGCAGAAGGCTCCATCCCCTGAATGAGTCACATCTGTGACAAAATTGATTGGGAGGAGCCTTATGCGGAAGCTGGAGAACGCGTGGAGGGAGGAGGCGTAGCGGCGGACAGGACAGCTCGGGACCCGATCAAACATCTAACGGCGGCCAGCCCGGGAGGTCGCACGGGGGGGAGCCCGTTTATGTACTCCGCAAGCCTTTTCAAATCCACACTAAATGTGAGTGTAAATTAGTAATAAAGCTATTTGGTTTTTAACATGCTGCGTAATGAGGATGTTTATTGTTGTTGAGGTACAATGCATGCAATATGCCCAGATGATCTGTGATGAAGTGCTGGTATAAGGAGGACTGCAGGAGGTTCTAGGGTGAGGGGAGCCTGTAAATACCCCAGAGGCGTGTTAAGGCCTATGTAATCCAGGCCCACCGCTGTCGGTGAGTGTCAACCTCACAGGGTGAATCTGGTGGAGGTGTAGAACACAGTAGAAGTGCAGCGCTGTTCAGATCCTGATAGTGCATGAAAATAAGAACTACTCATTCTTAATACAGAAGCGCACCTTAAGAGACTGTACAAATTGGCCTGTTGTGAACCTGTGGAAGTCTTCTTGGAACTTTTATATATTGACTATATTAGTAATTAGGTTGATCATATTGATCTAAAAGGGCAATATAAGAAATACAGTATCCCTTATAGGTGATTTATGTGACTCCTAGAGAGCTTAAGCGCTGTGTTATTGGTGTATAGCTTTTATGTAGCAGGAAGAGGAGAAGGAGAGGAGATGGCAGCAGGCCTGCCTGCAAGCCGTGGAGACGTAAACTAGGTCCGCTGCACAGCCACGTACTCCCTGCTTGCCGCCAGCGGTCACCAGGTTGACCTAATGTGCTGTATAAATAAAACAAAAGTCCCCAGAGAGAGAGAGAGAAATTCCAGGAGCAGCTCACCAACAGTAAAAGCAAACTTTTAATGATGTTCCTTTAAAAATATTCCAAGCAGCAATAAAATGTTGAAACAAAAAATAACAGCAATGCTTATCAGGCACATGCGGTAACATAGAGGTGCAGAGGATGAGTCGACAGCCGTTTCGCCCCCAAATCAGGGCTTTCTCGAGACCGACTGTTCGGTCTCGAGAAAGCCCTGATTTGGGGGCGAAAGAGCCGTAGACTCATCCTCTGCACCTCTGTTACCTCATGTGCCTGATAAATATTGCTGCTGTTTTTTGTTTCTGTGCACAGGGCTGAAATAAATGCTGCGCAGCTCAAAAAATGAAAAAGGTTTAAAGTCCGCCTGCCGTGAGCAGGTTGCAAAAGAACATTGTTGATATAGTGTCCACAACAATAGGAAGGATGAGGGGAAGATTCAAGGAGGAAGAGGGACCCAGCCACCTCAACTCCCAGCCAGAGAGTTCTAGGTACTGTGCAGGTTAGTATGCGACCCCAGCACAGTTCATAAGCAATAGTGGATTGCGTAATCTACTTTGACTTGAAGCTGCGATGTGAATCTGGATTCTATTGCACCGCCTATGTTGGCGTACTCAGCTGCTTCACAAATATCTCGGAATAACAGTAACAGAGTTGCTCAAAAAGTCATCTTCAGATAAAACATGCTTAGAGAGAGCAGCAGATTTCAGCAAAAGTCCATTCACATATAACCAAATTACTTGTTAGCAAGAAAGACAAGCCTGTGTAGGTCTGTTGTCAGTTTGGCAGTTCATGCAGTTGTAGCAGACAATGTAAGCAGTCAAGGCAAGCATTTAGCACACAAATCATCTGTAGCAGGTTAATGGATTCTCTTGTCAGCAGAAAGCACAGACACTATCAAACGTATACCTACAACCCTGATCAACAAGGTGTGCAGCAAGCAGCAAAGTACTTCAACCAGATATTACACACCATTGCAGAAATGGCCAACATAAGGACTGCCCAAAAGAGACCATCAAAGAAAAACTCAAACAAATGGTTCGACAGTGAATGCAAGTCACTAAGAAACAACCTACGAGCCATATCAAACAAAAAACACAGACATCCAAATAACATAGAATTGAGGACAGCACATGACGCCGCACAACGTCAATATAAAGTGACCATTAAAAAGAAAAAACAAAACCACATCCAAAATCGATTCCAACGGCTTGAAGAATCCCTGCAAGACAACTCCTTTTGGGAGACCTGGAAACAAATTGGCAAAAAACCCAAACAAAATAATCAGCACATCCAAAATGGTCAAGTCTGGCTACAATACTTCAGACCTATACAGAGATATTCCTATTAAAAGAACTCAGCCCAGAACAAGTACAAATATTCAGCAAATTAAAGAACCTGGAGGAGAAGGTGAAAGATTTTCAAAACCCACTTGCCACACCTTTCACACTGGAGGAAATAAAAGAGAAGATAAAATCCATGCAAGGCAAAAAAGCTAATGGCACAGATGGAATCCTATCAAAAATGATCAGATCTGGAACCCAGAAATCCATGCTGCAATATGGAAACTATTAAACCTGGTCCTGTACGCCGGTTACTTCCCTGAAGTCTGGAATGAAGGACTCATAACTCCCATTTACAAGAGTGGAGATCGCTATGACCCAGGCAACTACAGATGCATCTGTGTGAGCAGCACACTGGGAAAACTGTTCAACAGCATCCTGAATAAGAGAATCCTCACCTTTCTCACACAGCACAATGTTATCAGTAAGAGCCAAGCAGGTTTTATGCCAAGCCATCACACTACCGACCACATCTACACCCTGCACACCCTAATCAAGCACCATGTACACAGACAAAGAAAGGGAAAATATTTCCCTGCTTTGTGGACTTTAAAAAGGATTTTGACTCAGTGTGGCATCCAGGTTTGTTCCTGAGACTCCTAGAGAGCGGAGTAGGAGGGAAAACATATGATGTCATAAAGAGCTCATACACTGGGAAAAAGTGCAGTGTGAAAGTAAATGGGAAAAGAACACCTTTTTTCCTCCAGGGTCGGGGGGTAAGACAGGGTTGCAGCCTGAGTCCAACACTTTTCAACATATACATCAACAAATTAGCCTCAGCCCTAGAGGCTTCACCAGCACCAGGACTCACCAGTGCATGACACAACAGTGAAATTCTTACTGTACGCAGATGACCTCTTACTGCTATCACCAACTAAAGAAGGTCTACAAGACAGCCTAGAAATCCTGGAGAAATTTAGCACAACATGGGCACTCCCCATTAATCTAAAGAAAACCAAAACCATGGTGTTATATAATAGAAGCTTTTATGAATAATATTTTCAGTAAATGTCTTTGTTGTCAAGACAAATAGGTGGTGAGTAAAAGTAACCTTTTAAATGAGGTTTATTATAATACAGAGTCCATAGTACAAGTCTTCATAGTAAAAAAAAAATAGTTATAAAAGATTCCAAATGAAATAAAAATAAAATTAAGTTTCTTTCTCTTAAAGTATATTTAAAAATATGAGAACTCAAATGTGTGTGTGCCTGAGTCTCAGCAAGTGAGTGAATCTGCAACGTGTGTGACTCAACCCCCCCTCTTCCTTCATTTAAATAACAACTCAGCCCCTGACGTCTCAGGTTCCAAGCTGCCTTCTGATTGGTTATTTCAAATGATACCAACTTCTACTTCTATCTGCTAACATATTTAAACTTCTCTACTAAACAAATGTACTCATTAATATTAAAATCTATCTACTCATTAATATACATATATATATTCTCACATGTATCTCATTAACCTCCTTGGCGGTAATCCCGAGCTGAGCTCGGGGTATGCCGCCGGAGGTCGCCGCTCAGGCCCTGCTGGGCCGATTTCCGTTCTGAAAAAAGCAGCACACGCAGCCGGCACTTTGCCAGCCGCGTGTGCTGCCCGATCGCCGCCGCTCCGCGGCGATCCGCCGCGTGCGGCGGCGAAAGAGGGTCCCCCCAGCCGCCCGAGCCCAGCGCAACCGGAACAAACAGTTCCGGCCGGCGCTAGGGGCTGGATCGGGCGGCTCTGACGTCAGGATGTTGACTGACGTCCATGACGTCACTCCGCTCGTCGCCATGGCGATGAGGAAAGCGAAACAAGATAGGCCGCTCATTGCGGCCTATCTTGTTACTTTCGATTGCCGAAGGCGATCGAAAGTACGCTTCCGGAGCGCCCTCTAGTGGGCTTTCATGCAGCCAACTTTCAGTTGGCTGCATGAAATATTTTTTTTTTAATTAAAAAAAAAACACATTGCAGCCTCCCTGGCAAAATAAATAAACCGCCAGGGAGGTTAATCTAAAGATGCTATAGTTTTCTTTCAGATACACGTAGCCTAGCTAGAATTCCTATATACCTCCTATACTTTAGCATTCCAATAGCCCCATTGTCCTGCTGTGTCTAAGGAATTTTCTCCCCCCAACCCTCAATAATAGAAACCAGATGGCTAGCTACCTTGTGGGGGAAGCTGGCTAAAGCTTCTGAGGGGGGAAGGTTAAATTAATCACCTCTCCCACCAAGTAAGAGAAAGAAATGATGGACAAAGATTTATGTTCTTTGTAAAAGCAAGACCTATCTCCACAAATCCCTAGTTCACCTTTTCTAATATTTCCAAATGGGAGATTCCTTTTACATTAATTTAACAACCTCAGATATAAGTCTAATCAACAGGATCCTTGTCAATTAAACTTTATCAAAATATAATATTTCATATCTCCCCCTTGAAAATATTATAATATTCGCATATTGTATCCATTCACACTGGTTTATGAAGATTTGTCAAAGCTCCTCTTTCTCCAGAATCTTTGTCCACATTAATCAAATTTACTAATTTCCTTTGAATCATAGTTTTGGTATATAATTCTGCTCTCTCTATTTTGATTAATCTATAAAATTTCCTAATTCTAAATGCTAAAATTATTTGACATACAAAATAATACTACTATAAACAAAATGATTATAGGATGTAATAATACATTTCCTGCAGCTGATGACACTGAAGTTTTTCCTAAAGTACTTATCGATTTTTTCAAACTGTTCCAAAAAGACGTACTAGAAAATGTAACAAAATCATGTTCTACATTTTCCAATATTCCTTGCTGATGGTTAAATCTAATTTCTGCCGCATGCAACTCTTTAGTTAGGGTTAACAATAATCCTTTGTCTCCTGAAATTCATTAATTTGTGAAACATTATATTGTATAGGGAGACTATCAATATCTTCAGATATCAAAGATGTGATATTGATTTTTATACCATTTAAACTAACTGCATTTATATCCCCTTCTACACAATACAAACCTCTAACTAACTTTTCTGAATGAACACATGATTTAAAATGCCCTTTAACCATTTCTTCACTGGACATTACTTGACAACAAACCTTCCTTTGTTCTACATGTGTAATTAGATCAGTGTGAGTGTTAACCCTTTCAATCCTTGCAATGCACAGACTTTGATTGTGATAACATGAATGATAAATAGGTTTTCCCTGATTAGGCAAACAAATAAGCTTTGATTGAAAATGAAAACATGATGATAAATCTAAATGATCAACATTATTACTTTCTTCGTCCATGGCAAAATCATTATAAAACATTTGATAATATAATAATTGTATATCGCTAACTGGAACACCTAATATTGTCACAGGCACTAAAATTTGTTCTTTCCCCGCTATTGGTATCATTGATGTACTAATGCATTCATTCTGATTGCATCCATACCATTTATTAATCCACAAATCTACATGATTCAATGCATATCTATATTTCTTAGGTACATTTTGTAATATTCCTAGAGGTGTTATTCCTCCTTGGAAAGCCTGTGCTATAATTGTAAAATTTGTTGAATATTCGGTTTGGGTTTCCAAACATATCCTTGCCAACTGTGATTTTTTGTTCACTATCAATCAATATTAAAGCTACATCTTGCAAATGTGATACAGAAGAACCTAATACAGATGCAGTTTTCTCCATCAGTTGGTTTATATTCCTTTGCACCCTTAATCCTTTACCTCCCAACAAACCCACTGTTTCTAAATCAGATTTCAAAGTCTTTACATTCAAGCTGTTAGTTATGGCACCAATGGTTCCTGCACCTCCTAAAATACCTTCTATAATGCCTCGTTTGTTCCGAGGAAAAGTTTCAAACCATTGTTCCATTCCATGTATCGAATTTGCAAGATAATTTTGGCATATTGGATATCTTGTGGAAATTTTCCAACTTGAAATATTAACCTCCCTGGCGGTGCATTTCTGTCAGGAATTAGGAGTCAAAAGCGGTACATTTTTTTTCATGAATTTTAGGCCTCCGATTTTTAAGTCTTAACTCACCAAAATACATCAGAATAAAAGTGTGGTAGACATTCTGCATATAAATAAAAGTCAGGAACACAAAATTGTTGAAATAAATAAATTTATCAATAATCTGAAATAAAACTGTATAAATAAGGCAGCAAATTATGCAGTATGTACATATATACTCCTAATACACCTCCCGTGTGTGGTATATTTTAAAGCAAGGAATTGCACACAGGGCAACATCACAGTCTGGACAGTAGAATCGTGATTCTTTCCTGATTCTTTTCCCCTTCTTGTCGCTTTTGCTGCAGCATACATGACATGTCCTAGTTGGGGCATTTTTTTGGGGAGTTGGTGGAATGTATTCCATAAAATGTCGCCCAGTGAGGCGCTCCGGATTTACCACATAAGAGGCACGGCGTCCAACTCTGGCATCCGATGCAGTCTGGTACCTTAGACAGATACATTCGCACAGTTTCCAGATGAAATCGGCGTGCGTCACTGGCCTGTCACTTCCCTGCTTGTGCAGAATGTATGCATTCCAAATGCTTTGTTCCAGTAGGTGCCGGAAAATCTTCTTGTAATACTTTTTCTGCTGTTTCCTGACAGCAGGTTAAAAGGTCACCGCCTGGTCAGCTTTGTCCACACCACCCATGGTGTGGTTATAGTCCACCACGACCTGCGGTTTTACAATATCTTTTCCTCCTCTCGTTCTGGTGGGGACAGTGGAGGTGTCGTGAACAGTAGAGAGGAGACAGACGTCTTTTTTGTCCCGCCACCGGAGGGCTAACATCTTCCCTTTCTGCCAAGCAGCTATGTCCCCAGTCTTCAGCTTCTGCTTGGCAAAGGCCGACGGCATCTCCCTCCTGTTAGCCCTAACAGTGCCATAGGTGTCAGTCTTATGCTTTATAAGAATCTCAGACAGTTCAGGGGAGGTGTAGAAATTATCTGTGGTGAGACAGTAGCCTTTGTCCAACAAAGGCTCCAGAAGGGACAATACAGACGATGTCGCCACTCCAAACTCGTTAAACCTGGGACAAAATTTTGTGCCTTTTCCCGTATACAAAATAGTATTCCAGATGTATCCGGTACTTGACTCGCATAGCGTGTATGATTTGATCCCAAAGCGGGCCCGCTTGGAAGCAATATATTGGAGCCAGCTCAGCCTCGTCCACGCTGATGTCCCTCTGTGGCACATACGTGGTCCTGAAATTTTCCACCACCATCTGGTAGACCTCCCAAATTTTTTTTAGTTTTGGAGCAGGGTGGGTCGACTCCTCAAAAGTTTCATTGTTAGAAAAGTGGAGAAATTTCATTATAAGGGAAAAACGGTACTCGGACATAACTGTACCGAAGAAGGGGGTTGCAATGATCTTATTCGTGCTCCAGTACCATTTCTGCAGGGGCTTCCCCACCACACCCTGCAGAATGATCAGGCCCAAAAACAGCCAAATATCCGCTGCTGTTACCGGCTCCCAGGTCCTGCTTCTGGAAAAGGGTCCTTGAGGAGTAGCCAATTGTTGGGTCGCATAGCGATTAGTCTCCTCCACTATCCTCTCAATAACTGCCTCTGAGAAGAAAAGCTGCAGGTATGCCAGGGGGTTGCACTCACACTCCTTCTTCAGGCCAGGCTCCCCAGTAAAAGGGAAACGTGGGGGCGGTGGCGGAGCCTGAGAAAGGTCGATGGGGCACCAAACCCGGACATCACTAACGTCGCTGGTGATGGCGTCGCTGTCGCTATCTGGGTCGGATGACAGATCCCCAGGTGCGTCGCTGTCACTGGAGTCCGCCAGTGACTGCAGATCGCTGTCCTCCAACTCCGCCAGCGCTTCCACGGTGAGACGTCTTCTGGAGGATGATGCCATAGTAAATCTAGGCAGAGGTCGGTGCAGGCAGCAGGCAAAGAGTAGTCCAAGTCCAGGCAAAAATCGTCAACGGGTAATCAATCAAATCCAGGCAGAAGGCAGAAAGAGTAGTCAAAGTCCAGGCAAAATCAGCAACGGGTAATCAATCAAATCCAATCAGAAGGCAGAAAGAATAGTCAAAGTCCAGGCAAAAATCGGTAACAGGTAGGCAGAAATCAAGATAAGCACTCACAGATCACAGAGATCACAGCCAGCTCCTCTCCAGCTCAACAGCCACAACTCCTCTCAGCAATCCAGGAAGCAAAAGGCAACATTGCATTGGATACAAAATCCCATTGTATCCAATACAATGCTGTTTTGGCCCAATCAGGGGAGTTTATTTTAATTTTTTTTTATACTCCCTCCCCTCCCCTCCCTCCCCTGTGACCCTACGCTGCCCCTGTCACTCTGCCGCTGATCGGCTATTATGGGCTATTGGCCGCCGGGTCCCCAAAGATCAGAGCGGTAAGGGGGACTCCGGCGGCCGGGTGGAAGAAGCCTGGCTCCCGCTGACAAGCGCTGATCGCGCGCGGGACCCAGGTATTGGCTGCAGGCATTTTTTATTTTTTTTTACAATGCAGGCTCCCTCCCTTCTCGCCGCCCACGACGTCACGACGCACCGCCGATCCTCCCAGCTAATTGGCCGCCGGGTCCCGGAAGATCTGAAGGTAATGCGGACTCCGGCGGCCGGGGGGAAGAAGCCTGGGTCCCGCTGACAAGCGCTGATCGCGCGCGGGACCCAGGAATTCACTGCAGCCATTGATTTTGCTCACACGAGCAGAGCTCGGGCTTACCGCTCCTGACATGTCAGCCAGCCCGAGCTCTGCTCGTGAATACCGCCAGGGAGGTTAAACTTCCAAACAATTATCACAAATCTACCTTCTCTTAACAGTGGTTTGGTCTGGAAATGATTGAATTGAAAAGGACTTGCCTTGTAGAACTTTTTATCATTACAAATGGTTCTTTCAGGAGATTTGACTGTGATTTGAGTCATATCACATTTAGTAGGGAATCCTTGTAGACGAATACAACATTTATAAATTCCATTATCTTCCATAGCCACTTCATTTAAAGAAGAAATCAATTTAGACTTTATCCATTGTACACTCCCTTTAGCACCTTGATTAATTACATGGATATTACCCTTATAAAAATTTCCTAAAAATTCATTATTTTTACTCCATGTTAAAGTGGCATTTGGAGGTAACAATACACTAGTATTGCATATCAATTGTATATCCTTATAACCTTCTTTGATTTCTAAAAAAAAACCGGCATAACTTTAATCTCTGGATACACTATATTTGTCACAGTCAAATTAATTTTTATATTTGCTACTACATCTCCTCTAGATATTTGAAATTCCCAAATTCTATTGATATCTCCTTCAACATCACTTTTGTTTACATTACTATCAGGGAATAAGAATATCATCATATTTGGAGTCCATGAATTAATATTTACAGTATTTTCACCATAAATATTCACATTTCCTTTTGTAAAATTTCCAGACCAAGTCGCTGTATCGTTACCATTAATTTCTACTATCCAATAATTCAATTCAGTAAGTTTACAATTTATATTACCTATCACGCCATTATGTATATATTGCCCTGTCAATTTAGTGAACACATTTCTTGACTCTATCAATGCTTGTACATCTATATTTGTATTGTTGGAAGAACAATTGTAGACAACAATCACGATTTGAACCTAAACAAAAACATCCTACAATGTCATTCTTGTTGTCTATTGTACTTTTTAGGAAAAATTCTCTGAAAGAGTAATTTCCTTTTGCAATCCATGGATTATCTCTTCTTGATAGAACTTCAGATTCTAAGTGTGTTTCTTCAGCTTGCACAGTCATTGTTAAACACTGGATCACTGAAGATAAACATCAGGAAAACGTCAATCAGTTTCTTTCCTTTGTCTTTCATGGCATCCCCCTCGAATCGACTCTTTGGATCAATCTCCTTCCATTTGGATTTATGCCCAGACATAATTCCTGTCAAACAAATGCAGCATCATTATTTTGGAACATACAATTTGCATTGATCTACATGAACCCACATTTCTTGCTGCCTACGAACATTTTTAGCAGAGATTTGAGGTCTCTTAATTTTAATCATCACTTGGCCCAATGTATCAATGATTTCAAAAGGACCTTCCCAATTACTATGCCATGGTCCTGGTTTTTTAAACATCTTGACCATCACTAATGCCCTTCTTACAAATTTTGAATTATGAGGTGGCACCATTTTCTGCACGTGAGATGCAGCATGTGGCAAAATTGCATTAAAGAGACTCCGTAACAAAAAATTCATCTGGTTTTCTTCCATCCTACAAGTTCCAAAATCTATTCTAATGTGCTCTGGCTTACTGCAGCACGTTCTACTATCACCATCTCTGTAATAAATCAACTTATCTCTCTCTTGTCAGACTTGTCAGCTTGTGTCTGGAAGGCTGCCAAGTTCTTCAGTGTTGTGGTTCTGTGATGCATCTCCCCCCTCCAGGCCCCTCTCTGCACACTGCCTGTGTGTTATTTAGATAAGTGCAGCTTCTCTTTGCTCTATTATCTTTTACAAGCTGGATAAATCCTCCTCTGAGCTGGCTGGGCTTTCACATATTGAGGAATTACATACAGGCAGAGCTGTCTGCACTCTGCAGGAAGAAACAGCCTGACACTTCAGTGGAAGATAGCTGCAGCGGGAAAGAAACACACAAATGATCTCTTGAGATTAAAAAGGAAGGCTGTATACAGCCTGCTTGTGTATGGATGTATTTTCTATGTGTGAACATACTGTACATCAACCTACTTCCTGTTTTGGTGACCATTTTGTTTGTTTATAAACAAACTTTTTAAAACTGTTTTTAACCACTTTTAATGCGGCAGGGAGCAGCGAAATTGTGACAGAGGGTAATAGGAGATGTCCCCTAACGCACTGGTATGTTTATTTTTGTGCGATTTTAACAACACAGATTCTCTTTAAAATTTTCCTGCAACAACTGTAACCATTTAGTTTTTTCTATAGCCTCTCTCTGTGGAGCCTCTCTCTGTGGAGTAGACAATTTTGGTAATAGGAAATAAAAGTGGCTATGGCCTCAATTCACTAAGCTTAACTCCTGTCTTTAATAACTCTTCTGAGCTGTTTTACAGTCATCACAATTATATCACCATGGTGATAACTGTAAAACAGCTCAGAAGAGTTATTACAGACAGGAGTTAAAGAAAAACTGAACTGAAAATTAAAAGTCAAAATAAGCATACACATGTCATACTTACCTTCCATGTAGTCTACTCCTCGGTGTCTTTCTCCTGTCCCGCGTCCTGTTTGTTCACTGTGATCAAGGGAATTTTCCGTCCTCCATTTTGAAAATTGCCATTACCCATAACCGCTTTCTGGTCAGCACACAGTTAAACTGTAACATCGCCCACTTGAGCCACAGGGAAACATGGACATTACCTGATACATCAGTTTTACTCTCAGCTATAACTGACAGCAACTGATATATTTCAGATCTGACATGCTGTCAGAACTGGAAGGGATTATTGTCAGAAGGAAATGGTGAGCTTCTGAGAGGAACTGATGGCAAGGTAATTATGTAATGTTCATTTGAAGTTACCTCATGTGTTTATTTTAAATATTTTTACTCAGTACAGGTTCTCTTTAAGCTTAGTGAATTGAGGCCATTTTCCTTCCTGTCGTCAACTCAAAAGGAGTGTATTTAGTAGTTGCATTAGGAGTGCTTCTAATACCCATCAAAACAAAAGGAATGGCATCTACCCAAGTATTTCCTTTCTCCATTAGCATTTTAGCAATTCTTTAATTGTCCTATTCATCCTTTCCACAATGCCTGCTGACTGTGGGTGATAAGGCACATGAAATTGCTGCTTAATTCCCATGATATCACACATTGCTTGCATTACTTTTCCCGAAAATGTGTTCCTCTATCACTAGATAAATTTTGTGGAATTCCCCATGTTGCAAATACATGACTGACTAGAGCCCTAACAGTAATCAATGCATCATCTTTTCTCAAGGGAATAACTTCTACCCATTTTGAAAAAACATCAACCACAACTAACGCATATCTTAAACCTTGTTTACCCATAGGCAATGGACCTATACAATCAATTTGTAGTGTAGACCAAGGACCATCTGCAGGTGGGGTTCTCTGTAAAGGTGGTTTCTATCCTTTTGGCCTGTGATTTATCTGTGCACAAATCAAACATGATTGAACTACATTCTCTACTGTTTCTTCCATCTTCTCCCAATAGAACTTCTCTTTCAAAGCTTCTAACAACTTTTCCTGGCCCAAATGTCCCAAACTATTATGATTGAATTTAACAAATTCCACTTGCAAATGTTTAGGAATTACTGGATACAGAATTCCTCTGTTTGTAAAACATTTGATCCTTGCAAAAAAAGAGATTTAGGATTTGTCATTTGAGCTACTAACGAAAGATCTTTAGCCTGCTCTGCTGCAAAAGATACCTTTGTGACATCATCATCTTTCCTTGCAGCTGCAACGGTCAATTTAGACTTTTCCTGTTCTATCTCTTTACCTCTCATTGCTGCTTCTTTGGCCAACATATCTGCCAAATTATTACCTTCAGACAACTCACTATCATCTTTTCTGTGAGCGGGAACCTTTACAATCGCATAAGCTAGAGGATTTCTTTCTGCAATTTCAATAATTGATTGTAACATGTCTTTATACACAAGAGCCTTGTTAGATGAATCTACAAAACCTCTTCTCTTCCAAATTGGCAAATAGTCTAGCAATGAACGTGTCAACCAAGAACAATCAGTGTAAATTACTAAAGGATTTTTATTCTCCTTTTCATCCAATTCCAGCACTGTTTTGACAGCTTGTAATTCTGCTCTTTGTGCTGAGTAATGACCAGGTAATTTATGCTGGATTGCATAACCTCTTTTAGGATACCAGATTGCATAGCCTGTACAATATTTTCCATCAACTTGATATCTAGAACCATCTACAAGCACTGGTTCGTCAAACCTTTGGCCTTCCCGCCGGAAGAGAGGGACAAACTTTTCCGAACTCTCACAAGGACACGTATGTTCTTGCCCTTGGTAGTCCATAAGTTGAGGAAGAATGTACATAGCATTGTGATCTACCTGGATTTGTTTTGTCGACAAAGCTAATGACTACTGATTGAATCTTTGATTAGTCACGCCTGGCAAATTCCTTTCTAGCAAAAGTTTCAAAGTAGAATGGGGAGTCTGCAAAATGTTATTAAATCCCACAATATGCTCAGTTGCTTTCACTGCATAATAAACTCCCAGCAGATGTCTGACACAAACATCAAATCCTTTTTCCACAGGTGTCAACAGTCTAGAGAAATATCCCAATATTCTCCGATTTCCACTTTGTTTTTGCCAAAGAACCACTGAAATGGACACATCTGAAACTTGCACTTGAATAGCAAAACTAGCTTCTGGTGGCTTATCAATTGTTGCTAATGCTGGTGCATTTTGCAAAGCCTTTTTCAAATGCCTGCATATGTCGATCTTCCCATGGGCCAAAACAATCTTTACTTTCTCCTTGCAACAATTCATACAAGACTGCTGCTTTTTCAGCAAAGCCTTCTATGAATTCTCGCGAGTAATTTACAAGATCAAGGAATTGCCTCAGTGCTTTGTGATTGGTTGAAATGGGAAGGGACGTGACAGCTTTAACCCTTTCCTGCAATGGCTGTCTTACACCATGGGCTATTTTCACTCCCAAGAATTCCACTTCAGTTTTCAAAAGTTTTTTACCTTGTTGGTATTTAATTTCAGACCTGCTTCTGACAAAATCATGAACAATTCATCTAGCAATTGCAAATGCTCACTCTCTGTTTCACTGAACAAAAGTAGATCCTCTATATAGGTGATAATACAATCTGGTCTCGAAAATTTTGATAACACCTTTGTCATAGCTTGGCAAAAAATCGAACTTGAAGAATGGAAACCCTGAGGCAAATGTGTAAAAACGAATTGTTCGTTATTGTAATTAAACGCAAATTTGTATTGACAACTCCTCGCCAGTTTAATGGAGAAGTATCCATTGGCTATATCCAGACTTGAAAAATATTTGGCATTAGCTGATAATTTTGACATGACATCTGGGGTACTGGAAACTATTGGCGTAATATTTGGAGTATATTTATTAATCATATGAAGGTCCAACAGAAAGCGATAAGTTTGATCGCGGTTCACTACACTCCAGATTGGCGAATTACATACAGAATTTGCCTTTCTTATTACACCTTGATCTAATAAATCTTTGATTAATTTTCCGATCGGTTCAATCGCATCTGGCGGCAGCTTGTATTGTTTTTGGGGGGGAGGGTCTTTGCCCTCAATGTTGACTACTTTACCACAGAGCGAGAAAGTTTGAAAATAGGACCTCAGCAGGATTCCAAAAGTACAAAAATTCTTTATTGTGGACCTATTCACAGTAATCAACAGACAATTAAAATCACTTAAAAATGAGGATCCCAGGGTGCCTCAGTCCCCCCACCACACATACATCCGCATTCCACATTCAGACCACACTCAATTACACTGGTTGGAATGCTGCAGCAATTCTAGATATATGGGTGTTGCAACTAATAATTATATGTAGAAGTCTCCTTTAGATCACAACTGATAGCTTTAACGTGGGCTTTGACCTCATATTAGAGGTGAAAGAATGTACCAAAAATTGCAAAATGCTGGATAGTTCAACCCTTGAGTGCACTCAAAAATTATATGGCTAATACAAAGAGAAACAAAAGTTCCTTGTTAAAAAAGCACAGGTTGGAAGCACTTCCAGTCCTTAATCGTGATATTCTCCTCCACACGAAAGACAAATCTTGAAGTATCTTTTAAATTAGCAGCAAAACTTAAATCACGGCTTACTTGTATTCCTGGTGAATCTGCATACTAAATGTCACTTACACCTCCGGACGTCCGCAGGTCCCCAACACTCTGCGGTCCACGGTGACTGTGCGCTGATTTCACCTGGTTTGCCGTTCCCATATATCACGCTGTTGCGCCTCCTGAACCTGGCGTGGTCTGGCAGTAGCGGTGGGCGCGATCTACCCGCTTCCTACTTGGAATTGTAGCATCACGGCGGGGATCGAGCGCTCCTGTGTTCCTGGTAGTGAACGAGGCCGGCCTCTCAATGTTGACTACAACATCTTTCATAGTCCCCACTTTACTTTGAAACTGAGCTTATAGCTGAGGATACTTTTGTATGACAGCTGTCAAACTTGGATTGTCATCAACCTCAGGCCATTTACAACAGGTGTTTTTGACTTCTGTCATGCACATGCTACCCACTTCACGGAAATCGTTAGGATCTATCAACACTGGTTTACGATTGATAGTCTTTCCAAATCACTGCATTGCTCAGATCCAGGACCCAGCCTCTTCTTGTCATCTCATCTGACCCAATTATAGACTATGCCCCTTTGTAATACCAAATATCAATTTCAGTCTGCAAATAACCTGGAATTTCAGAAGACACATTTTTGCATAAAGTAGCTCTGTTTCCTGTCTTGCCGTCAAATCCCATGACTGCACATGTTTCCGCCCCAGGCTGCAATGGCAAATCTTTTGTTGTGACACTGATCTGAGCACCTGTGTCTAGCAAAAATAAAAACTCCTCTCCCTGTAAAGTAGCTTTCACAAATGGTCTTCCGCAATTGTCTAAAAACAAAGGTGCTATAAATTCCAAGTTCCTGATTAGTTTAACCTCAGCTAGTCATGGAGTTTTTAACAACCCCACTGATTCAAACCTGTCAGTTTCATCATTACCATCATAGCTGATCTTGATTTCATGTAACTGTTTGATCAGAGGTGCATATGGTGAAGAAGCATGAACTTCTTCCTCTGCACCTGGTGCAGAAGGCTTGGATTGAGAATTGACCAATCCATTCTCTTTGCCCAAATTCTTCCTCATCTGCACATCTCTCAAAAACCTATAACACTTCCACTTGGTGTGTCCAGGCCTATTACAATAATAACAAACCATTGGAGATTTCTGGTATACCTGCTTCTCATTCCTGCAGGGGGCAGCATCAGCTGGTTTTGAAAAAGAGACCTTACCTAAGTCTCCTCCCTGCCTTTCAACATTTTTATTTGCAGAAATTTTAGCTTTGATATTCTTAGTTTTGATCTGCCTGCAAATTTTGTCAATGAATGCAGCTATTTGATTCAGATTCTCTTTTTCTACAGCAATGGTAGCTGAGATAGGATCCAAATATTGAAATTTCTTAACAAAAGCTTTTCTCAAAGCTAAATCAAATTCATCATCCACTGTAAACAGCATATTCTATATATTTAAAAATTTCTGTTTAAATTCAAAAGGATCAGTTTCAAGAGTCACCTTTAAAGGGATACTGTAGGGGGGTCGGGGGAAAATGAGTTGAACTTACCCGGGGCTTCTAATGGTCCCCCGCAGGCATCCTGTGCCCGTGCAGCCACTCACTGATGCTCTGGCCCCGCCTCCGGTTCACTTCTGGAATTTCAGACTTTAAAGTCTGAAAACCACTGCGCCTGCGCAGCTGCATCCTCGCTCCCGCTGATGTCACCAGGAGTGTATTGCACAAGTCCAGTATGGTCTTTGGTCTGCGCAGTATGCTCCTGGTGCCATCAGCGGGAGCGAGGACACGGCAATGCAGGCGCAGTGGTTTTCTGACTTTAAAGTCAGAAATTCCAGAAGTGAACTGGAGGCGGGGCCGGAGCATCGGTGAGTGGCTGCGCGGGAACAGGATGTCTGCTGGGGACTATTAGAAGCCCCGGGTAAGTTCAACTCATTTTCCCCCGACCCCCCCTACAGTATCCCTTTAATGACTCTAACAAATCAAAATTTGGAACTTCATCTCCAGTCATAAACTTTAGTAACTGTCTTAGTCTATCGTCCTCACTGTGGTGCCTTTCTTCACCTCCAGCTGATAAAATAACGCTTGGTTCTAACAGTTTACTCATGTGACTAGGTAACCACAAACGGAACACAGTGTTCTTTTGTTGGTCAGACAAATTCAATCTGTCGGTAAAATCTTCAAATATTATCATCAATTCAACTGCATCCAAACTTTTATTAAAAGCTGGAAGCATCTTAAATATCTTAAATATCTTCATCAACTGATCATGTATTTTTAATTTTCTAGCTCTATCTAGCATTTCTTTTTTAAACATTTCCCTAGGAGTTGGTTCCTCCTCATCATCTTTCTGACCTTCTGAAGTAAAACTTTCTCCACCCTCAATACATGTCAGTGGATCTGGAAATACATGCAATTTACTAGGACACCCACTAGGTGGAGCCCTTAATGGAGAATCTGTTGTGCCTGTATCTGTCCCAGATTTCGTTATGACAGAAATCAAATTTTTTCTCTATTTCTAGCATTTGCTGTGTTCTAAATTCTAATTGCCTCTCCAATTCTTCTAAATGTGCTGCTAAAATGTCACAGTATGGACAGCCATCCGACCCCTGCTGAACCGTACAGATCTGAGATGCAGATTGCACGTCTGTGGTAACTTGTGACAAATTTACCTCACCAATAATCAAAGAATTAAACATCTGTACTAACTTCATTACATTTTTCGTTTTCTTTTTAATCTTACACAAAGTAAATCTAGAAGAATCTATTTCTTCATTTGCACCATGCATTGGTTATACATAGAAATCCACAACTCAGAATCTTTGGTAAATCTCCCTAAATCCTTAAACATCAAATTACTCTTCTCTGCAGAAAAATTAATAAAATCCATACTTATCAGACTCTAGTCGATGGACTCCTCAACCGCCACTGGAAAAACGTCACTCCTCTCCGACCGTTACTTCAAGCTTCAGTAGATCCTCTTGGAAAACATCCAACACTTTCAGATATAGAAAGATTTTTTCCCGCCAAAACGAAAGTTCAAAAATGAATAAAAATTCTTCAAAATATCAATCTTCCCCCGTGATGAAAGTGAAAATATAGTTTTCCAACTCCTGGCTGGCTTGCCAGATGTTATATAATAGAAGCTTTTATGAATAATATTTTCAGTAAATGTCTTTGTTGTCAAGACAAATAGGCGGTGAGTAAAAGTAACCTTTTAAATGAGGTTTATGATAATACAGAGTCCATAGTACAATTCTTCATAGTAAAATAAAAGTAGTTATAAAAGATTCCAAATGAAATAAAAATAAAATTAAGTTTCTTTGTCTTAAAGAGGAAGCGACACCCATGCTAACCAAAAAATAAAAACCACATATATAAGTAGATAATTACTAGTTCTACTTACATAACAGATGTATTGCGCTATCCACGTTATGATTTCTGTGTATTTTATAAAGGAAAAGCAGAAAATCCTTTCCCAGGCAGTGGCCATCTTGCTTAGATAATGCTGACATCATATCCACCCTGACTCTGGTTTTCCCCCCTCCCTCCTCTTGCTCATTGTTTATTCATTAGCTACCCTCCTCCCAGAGTCTTCAGACACTCCCACTGGGGTGTATACTAGGAACAGTACACTGTCTTATGTCATTATTGTGCGACTCAGTACAGCTGTGTTTACATCACAAAAGCAGGGTGATTTCAGAGCACACATTTTGTGTCTGCAGAGATCGGATTTCTGCTGTAGCTGCAGACAGGAAAAAGTAGCCAAAATGTTTCTAATGTTTGCAAAAGTTTATCTAATTTCTTGCATTACTGCTTGTTTTTTTTCTCTTTTTCAGAGAAAAAAAGGTACAGACCTGGCTACACTTATACTAGCGGGGGTACAGACCTGGCTACACTTATGCTAGCGGCTACACTTATTTCAGCTCTAGGACATGGCGGACAGGTGAGCGGTTAGGGAGGGACCCCTGTGGGAGGAATGCCTGCACGGGGCGGTCCTGCTAGCGACGCAATCTTGCGATGGCGTCCAACTGAAGCCTCCCACCTGAATGCTAATGGCTGCTAGATGTGGTATGGCAGGTAAAGGGTGTATGACAGTGCATCCTGATTGGCTGACGAGCACCTGCTGACCAATTTCAAATGTAGCTGGATGCATGTACTGCTGTGTTCTATTGCTTGTGTGTGTTGGATTTAGCATTCAGTATGGAGGCAGTGTTGGTCGGTTTTCTGGATGTGAGAGGTCCAGAGCCTGGGTGTGAGAGGTCCAGGCCCACCTGCACTCCCCTCCAGGTATCGCGTGTTGGCCTTGGGGCCCCGGCCAGTGAGAGGCCCTGGCCATCATGTGAACCAATCGTGTGCCTTCAGTATAGTTAGCCAGGTATAGTGTAGTTAGGTGCAGGGACCTTCAGTATAGTTAGCCAGGTATAGTGCAGTTAGGTGTGG